>NW_018219705.1:120430-145098 GCF_001263595.1 Phalaenopsis equestris | reverse complement strand
TGTGTGTGTGTGTGTGTGTCTCTCTCTCTCTCTCTCTCTCTCTCTCTACTATAAAAGCCCGTATGCAATATTATATAATGTCAAAAAGGTGCACAAAATAAGTGGATTTGAGGATCCCACTAATAAAGGAAAAAAATACATTATCGCCCCTAGGGGCTCTACATCTGCAACACAACTCACACCCAAGTCTCTGAAGATTAGTTACATGTATACCCAAAAAAACAATAATAAAGTTAGAGATCCAATGAAGGAAGACAATGAAAAAACTAAGAAATCTAAGGCTATGTTCGAAAAAAGAGAAGGCATTGAATAGAGACCCAACATTCATTTTTCCACCAGTATAAAGCTTCGGCCTTAGCAAAAAGTCGAAAATAAATCATGGATAACACCACCAAAACTTGGGATACAACTAGCAATAATACCATCCAAGCACAGAATAATACCGCCAGACAATTTGAAGTGAGCACGAGGTATAAACTCGTTAATAACACCAAAAAAATAAAGAATACCACCATCAATAACTCCACCATAAAGCGGGATAAAGCCACCAAAAACACCATCAAAACACAGAGTGATACCACCAGCCAACAAGCCACGAATAACACCACCAAAATGCGGGATACAACTAAACAGTATACAGAGAGCCCGGGAAGAGAATTTGTCAATAATACCACCACAATGCAAGTGGAAACCATGAATAACACCACCAGAACACGCAATATCATAAAACAGATAGTATGCAGAGAGCCCATGAAATAAATCTATCAGCAACACTCCAAAAATGACTAATTCGAAGTTGTTATGATGACACACCAAGAGGATTGTTCTTTCATTCTTCGCCAAAATTGACTTTAATGGCCACAAAAATTTTTGCAAGGGCTCGAAGTGGAATGTCATGGAAGATTACTGAGCACTCCAGAAAATTTTAGCCAGTGTCAGTTTTCTTTTTCACTTTCCCGTGTTAATTTGCTTATAATTTGTAATGTCGGAGCAAGGCTACTTTACCGGACATAATATTCAGATTATTCTCAGTTCCTACATATTTTGTTTTGCTGACATTCTTATTTTTCAAAAAATGAATTATTCTCAAATCCTACATATTTTGTTTTGCTGACATTCTTATTTTTCAAAAAATGAATTATTTCATCATAAGGTTAGTGTTCTGTGATCTTACTACTTTTTGAAGAATTTCTAGGGGGCCTTTTGTTGTGGAGGCTTCCCATTGTTGCCACACTTCTGAAAGAAGCACATTTATTATTGTATTTGTGACTATTTTAAATATTTCCAACTTGTCCAGTTTATAATTTAAAGCTAAATTTTTTATAAGTTCCTTGTCTTGTTTTGTAGTTTCAAAGGTTAATTTTGTTAAATTTCTTGTGTACTTTGGATCATAATTCTTACCTATTTTGTCCATGTTTTGGTTTCCAATTCCGTCGGACTAACTTTCCAGTGCATATCAAAGGCATGCAGCGCCAACTTATTGATTTTTTTTAATAGCTTAACAAGCGTTGATGCCCAATTCTTTTTCAAATTCAGAACCAACTTTTACAGGTTTTGAAACGAAGAAAGCTTTTGGCTAGTGCTTTTCAAATTCTATCTTTTGCATTTTTTTTATTTCAAAACAACTTCTCTTATCACTAACAATATCTATTTTTGCATTTTTTATAGAAAAAAGAGCTCAAAGTTTTCAGGGAACTCTGGGTTAGTGTTTTGCCGCTGCGGATTGCCTACTGTGTTGCTCACATCGCACCAGCCACATAGCTGCGAACGGCGGTTCTACAGGTGCCACGGAGGGCAAACAGTCCAAGCAGGTGTCAGTTCTTCAGATAGGCAGATATTCCAACCTATTTCACTACCCATAGCGATCAGAGCTCGACAATATCTCAACCAGACAGCGGTTGCTCGGGTTTCGACGACATCCAAACCGGAGAACGTTGCTCCAGACATGCTCCTTCTATATTTTAAAATAAATATTATCATAACTTTGGTTGTAATTTTGTTATATTTTTTTTGTTTTTTAATAAGTTTGTAGATACTCACTCTTGAGTGAGGAATATATCTTTTTTTTCTTTGAACTGTCATGTGATGTTTTTTTGGATTTTAGTATATTGGATGTGTTCCTATTACATTACTGTTGCAAACAACACCACTGTGCGGGGCCAAAATGGTCATTTTTCCACAAACAACTGATTTTCAGTTGTTTTCAAACCGCACACACCAATCAGCTTAAAGCTTATTCAGTTGCAGAATGGTCATTATCCACAAACAGTTGTTTATTCAGTTGCAGAATGGTCATTATCCACAAACAGCTGTAAATCAGTTATTTTCCAAACGCTCAAACCAAACAGTCAGTCAGTTTATCCGGATCAACTGCTCATCAGCAGCTTAGTAAGATAAGCTGCTGATCTAGATAAGTTGGATAAGTTAGCTGCCCCAAACAGACCCTAAGTGAGAAGATAAAGTACTTGCAAGAATTGTCACTAAGTAAAAAGCTTTGAATAACCTGAATCGCTTCCTTTTTGATGATATCCAAGCATTTGATATAAAACTCAAAAGTGTATCCATCAAAACCTATAGTTTTGTTTTTGTTTATATCTTAGAAGACTTTGAAAATTTCCTCCTCAGAGGGAGGTTCACATAAGGAAAGATTGGAGATACAATCCTTTCCTCCTATAAAAAGAATTGAATCAATAGGAGAGACCTGCATTGAAGACTCAAAAATATCAGCAAAATATTGCACAACACTCCTACCAATTTCATCTTGTTTTGTGATCCAACACCCATTCATGTCTTTTATTTTGATAATTGCATTGACCTTCCTTCTGTGTTTGATGGTGACACAAAAATACCTGGTGTTCCTATCACCATCACTGAAATAAATGTCATTTGCTTTCTGCTAAAGAAACCTTTCCTCCATAGTGATAGCATCAAAAAGGTTTTTATGAGTAAAAATCAGTTCATCAGTAGTATCAAATTCACAATAGATCTGAGATTATAGAGAATCGACCCACATTTGAGCTTCCAGTACTTTATTATGAACATTCCCAAATACTTATTAGTTCCAATCCCTAAGTTGAGAAACCACTTTTTATGCAATTGCCACAGTATATACCAAGAGCAACCAACTCCTTCAAATCTCCAAGCATGTTTAATAAGCCTAAGAAAAGTATCATGAAAAGCCCATAAAATTAAAATTTTGAAATTGTACTTGAGAAGTTTATTAAGGAAAGCGAAGGATAAGAGAATTTGATCGTGATCAGAAGCAGCATGGTTAAGATGTTGCACATTGAAAACTGTGAAGTAATTTAACAAATATTAGTTACCAAAGAATCTATCAAGTTTTTGGAAAATGCAGCCCCTTCTCCAGGTGTGAGAAGTGCCAGAGAAACCTATATCATAGAGACTTGCATCAGAGATTTTATCACAAAATTTATTTATAAGAGTTATGTCACATCTTCCATCTCACTTCTTCTCATAAGGTTTCATCATCATACTGAAATCTCCACCAACTACCCAGTTTTTCATGATTGTTTCGCCCATGAGAGATAATTTATTCCATAGAGTAAATTTATCCTGTAAAGAACAGCTAGCATAAACAAATGTGGCCCAGCTTTGAAAGCCCTCCATCTTGAAAAAGCAAAGTACAAATTAGTCCTCATATTGAACAATTGATAAACCAAAAAACCCGAATTTTATTATTTTTATCACAGTAGTGGTGGTAATGCTTAAATTTCCTCTGAAATTTGTCTCTATTAATAGAGACCAAAGGTTCAAGTAAAGCAAAAATAAAAAGTTTATGGACCCTACGTAAAAATTTAAATCTATTAAAGGAATGAGAGTCGGCTACTCCCTAATATTCCAGACCATAATATTAAATATGATGATTTAGCACACCCCTCCTAGAAGTTATAGTTAGGGTGTGCATCTGATCCCCATCAGATTAGTAATTTCCATTAATTATATTTCCTTCAGTTAGATGTAGAAGTTCATTTTTCCTTTTCTCTTTTTTTTATTTGATTTTTGAGCAAGCCATTCATTTTCTAATTGAGCATTTATCTCATTCAAGTTTTTAGCTAGTTAAGCATCAGTAACATCCTGCAAAGCCGTATGTGTAATAGTTATGACATTATCATCATCCAAATCTGGGTCAACAACAGAACAGGG
Organism: Phalaenopsis equestris; assembly: GCF_001263595.1. Classification (NCBI taxonomy): domain Eukaryota; kingdom Viridiplantae; phylum Streptophyta; class Magnoliopsida; order Asparagales; family Orchidaceae; genus Phalaenopsis; species Phalaenopsis equestris. The sequence goes on along the minus strand of NW_018219705.1, from coordinate 140,934 downwards.
AGAACCACCATCTTGTCGACCCACCATAATATCACAATCCAACTCAATGGGACCAACCAACACAGTAGTCCCACCCTTACGACGGCCCTGCAGGAAAACTGCAGGAGAAGAGACAGGGAGCAGCTCCGACGGAGGGCCAACAGGGAGGGTTGCTCTAGCTGCAAGGAGACTTCCTCCAAAGAGAGGGAGCAACAAGATCCCTACTACGGCCCAGCAGGGAAACATCGACAGGAGAGACAAGGAGGGCATGCTACTGAGAGAAGCTCCGACAAAGTGCCTACAGGAAAACAAGTGGTTGCAAGAAGGATTCTGGAAGCTAAAAGAAAGATTTTGGCTATTGCTACTAATTGTTGTATCCGCTGTTGGTGCTACTTTCTGCCACTACTTTTGTTGATGCATTGCGTATGTTGCTACTGAAGAATTCTGTCAGAGGAAGAATTGTAGGCAATGGTTCTCGGCAGTGGGGCATGCATGGAAACCATAGGAGATTTTCGGCTAGGAAGACCACAGAAAATTGCCTGCTGGGAAGAATTGTAGGCAATGGTTCTCGGCAGTGGGGCATGCAGGGAAACCAGAGATTTTCGGCTAGGAAGACCACAGAAAAATGCCTGCTGGGAAGACTAAAGATTTTCGATTGGAAAGACCATAGAAGGTTTCCTACCAGAAGAACAGAGGAGACTTCCGGCTAGGAAGAAGAATGGAAGACCATAGAAGCTTTCCTTTCAGGAATAGAGGAGGAGACTTCCAGGAAGCTGGGAAGAAAAGATTTTCGGCTAGCCTGCTAGCTAATGGAGGGATTGAAGGGGTGGGTCCCAGCGGCAAAGAAGTTAGTGTTTTGGTTCAGGTTTTTGATATTATGTAGAAATCATATTATTCACAAGTAGAGTACATATATATAAGGATCCAATTCCTCCTAATTTACAGACTTACCCAATTTATCTAACCTAAATTAAGAAAAGAAATAATTCAGAAATAAAAAATTAACAAAACATAAATAATAAAGGAATAAAAACAAATCAAGCAGTTTTCAAATTGGTTTCCAATCAAATCTCCCACTAAAACTTGACTAGTCGGCTAGGAAAATCACCTAAGACTTCTCAAGTTTCCACCCAATTAGATTAATTTTTTTACTTTTATATGCTATTAGCTTTTTCATGGGAATATTTTGTCTTTTGTGTTGTATCACAAATTACTTGAATTCATCATGGTGAATCATTTTGATGAAGAGAGGGAATTGCAATTGTTGGTAATACAAACTAGATTTCGATGGATGCATTGATGCAGGAGCTACTCAGGAGCTCCCATTTTCAATTCCCATTTTGTCATGTTCGTGCATGGACTGAATCGGTCCATTTTCGCTTTTTTGGAGTCACTCGGCCCTCCTGGGCCACTCCTTGCTACCCCCCTTACTATATATTTGTTTTTTAATCTTCTAGATTTAATTTTTTATGATTCTGTTTAGGGAAAGCCGTCGGCATCCATTTTCCCTTCAATGGTTGTACCCGAGGGTTTAGATTGTCCTCTAGTTATACCTCTCTCTCCCGAGGTGGTGATTATTTTCTCTATCCCCATCCACATCCCTCCACGTCATTCCCAGCCACCCTCCATCGCTTCAACCGCCCCGAATAGCAGCCCTTGTTGTTCTTCCTGCAGTTCCTCGTTGTGCAGCCATCATCCGCAATGTTCCAGCCCCGCGACAGCCCTCCTTTGGCTGTCTTGTAGACCCATGCATTCCCCTTCACTGCCACCATCATTCCCACTCACTAGCTTCGCCCGAAAACAGTCGTTCCAGACTGTTTTATGCTATTCAAAATGTTTGGCCATCTGTTTCTCTTATTCCAACTTGCTGCCATTGTCGCAATCCTCCCCTTCACTATCGTTGTCCTCTTCACTTGTCCTCTAGTGCACAACTCTTTTGCTACACTGTCCCTCGCTATCGCAGCACTCCACTTTACTGCCAACGCAATTCTAGCCCCTCAATTTGTTGTCCCAACAACCCACAACCAATTTCAAACACCTACTTCCGCTCTCCAACCACCTAGCCGACCTTCAACACTCATGGATCAAGCCCTAGTGTGAGTTTAAGTAATATTTGTTGTGCTTTCCCCTTTCAAGTGTATTTGACAGTAATCGTCTATTTGTTTTCAGCAATAATATTTATTTTTCCCTATTGTGATTTGGATTAACTCTGGTATCATGCATGCTATTAGAGAAAGAGCAATTTCCTTTCACATATCATACAAGAGTTAGTTAGATTTTACTAATGCATGCATTGTATCCATATTTCACCAACATGAATTTATCCTCATCAAACAAAGGAAGTTTATTAACCTCATGAGCTTCATTGTTACATGAGTGATGAATAGATCATTAATCATTAGGTGATAACAAGTCTTGTGCGACATCACCTAATATTGTTCTAGTGTTTGTTTATACCAATTTGTGCACACTATAACGGATTGATATATAAGAGTTTCAAAAGAAAGATAAATTTCTACTCCATTCTCAATCACCCTCACACCCCATGTACCTAGGAGCTTTAAAAAATTTGAGAAAAGGATTAAGAATTTAGATTCAAATTCAAGCTTTGAAAAAAAAACTTATAATCTAATCTCTAAAGATTAAAATAAACCTTAAAATTTCAATTTCCTATGAATCATTAGAAAAGATAATCAAAGGATGATTTTGGCTATGAGTTAGAAGCAAATAGCTGTCAGCAGAGAAAAAGGAAGAAAAAACAAAGTAGCCAAAAAAAAAGTTAAATGCTTCAAATCCTTGATAGAATGCACATAATTTATTCTACATAGTAGGGTATGGAAATGTTAAAAAAGAAATTTTAGCAGAGAAAAAGAGAGAACAATCAAGGAAAAAGCAAGAAACAGCTAATCCTAACTATTGACATGGATTCCTAAAAATTTTGGCGAGTGAAATTCTCAAGCTAAGGAGTTGAATCTTTAAAACATAAGAGAGAGAAATCCTCAAGGATCCATAAAAAGCTGAAATCACATAGAAGTATAACTCAAATAATTTATTTCACCAACATCTCAATTACATAATCCTAGTCACAATTATAATCTTACTCCAAATAACAATATTAGCCTCTCAACAGCTAAGGAGAATGTCAAGCTCCAGATAACAATGTACCCCCTCAACAGCTAAGGAAAATGTCAAGCTAGTTCTGAATGAAAATTAAAACATTAAGTGCTATCAATTAACTTGAGCAGCAAAAGAAAACTTAAAAGAAGTTGGTCACCAGTTTTAAGTCTATCTACAAACAAGTTTCAGCCACCATACGAAACCATGTCGACTAAATAAGGAAAAGAGATTCTAAATATATGTATCACAAAAGAAAAAAAGCAATTAACTTAGACAGCAAAAGTAAAAACAACATAAAAGAAGGTGATCACCAGTTTTAATTCTATAACAAGTTTCAGCTACAATGCTAAACCAAGTGGACTAATAAACAAAAGTGATTCTAAATATGTCACACAAAGGAAAAAATATATAAATATGTATAAAATCGAAGGAATGAAAAATGAAGGTCACATCCATAAGTACATACGACGGATGCCATAACAATGGCAAGAGCAAATGTAGATCCAGCTGTGCCTTCCTGCAATCCTATTGCCGTTGCAAGTGCAACCACCGTTGCAGAATGAGATGAAGGCATTCCGCCTGAGCCAAGCAGCCTTCTAGAGTCCCACCTTTTCTCCTTAAACCTGCATGTCTAGAATGGATATAAAAACTTAGCAGAAGTTAGTTTACATAATGCTGTCAACAAGTAGCATAATGATCATAAACAGAAGCAATGAAGTAGAAAATAGAAGAAATTGTTGCATTAGGGATGTCTATGACAGAGCATCAACGTCAGAGCCTAAACCAGACCTCATATTTCAGTTCGGTTTCGGTTTTAATAGGTGTTTGTGAATTCTCAGTGGGATTGGATAGTGATTTGGTTGAGTTAGGAACATATTTTCTCATTTGCATGGGCAGTTGCATGGCCTACCAATACTAAGCTCCTCTCATAATGTTCATAATAGTTAATTTTACAGCTGGATTGGGATCAAGAGCAAAGGTTGAGAACTTATTTGCAAACATATTTTACGGAAGATTTCATTTTAGTTCATTTGGTCACTTGATTGGCAGGCTATGCATTTAGGCCAAAGCATTATCCAAAACCCCCTTTTTTGGCAAACTTAAGCATCAGATTCACAACATTTGGATGTTATATCAATGAAAAAAACAATTTTTTGGATAGTGATTTGGTCGAGTTAGGAACATATTTTCTCATTCGCATGGGCAGTTGCATGGCCTACCAATACTAAGCTCCTCTCATAATGTTCATAATAGTTAATTTTACAGCTGGATTGGGATCAAGAGCAAAGGTTGAGACCTTATTTGCAAACATATTTTACAGAAGATTTCATTTTAGTTCATATTGCCCTGACAATTGGTTTGGTCACTTGATTGGCAGGCTATGCATTTAGGCCACAGCATTATCCAAAACCCCCTTTTTTGGCAAACTTAAGCATCATAACCACAACATTTGGATGTTATATCAATGAAAAAAACAATTTTTTTGGGGCATTTATATACATACCACCCAATTCTAATGCGCTTACATATCTAACACCTAAACATTATTTTTTACATTTATATACCACTATTTTAATACATTATCTTTCATATCACATCAAATATACCACTATTTTAATATTTAAAAAGTGATATACAACTTTTCAATCAGAAGTAAGATGACATATATATGTAAAAACTGAAGTTTAGGTGTTAGATATGTAAATAGATAAGAAGTGAGTGGTATATATATATGAATATTCCTTTTTCTTTATGACCGTCAGCACCAAGTTTGCAATCATTCTATCCATCTGTCTTCAACGTCCGTCTGACAAGGGAAACCTTGTGCATCACTTAATCCATTAAAATGTTAGTGCAACTTCATCCATTAACATGTTGGTGCAACTTCGATCGTCCCTTACCCAAAGAGAAATTTTTTGATCTGCTCTCTCGTCAACTCTTCAAGGCGATCACTCGTCAATCAAATTCCTTGCCCTCACAATGCTAATTCTTACCATTATAAAGAAAATAGTTGAAATGTTACAATGCTGAATTTCAGCAATTACAACAATCAGATCTACTATAAGTGATTTACCAGTTATTCCCAAAAGCAAATATCTATTGCCACATAACCTAACTACACAGATTCTACAAAATTAATTGCATGAGTAACAGCAGCAATGCATGAATCCTAATGTAATTTTGGCTGGTTTTAGCATTATGTGTTCTACAATATATACAACTGATATAGCCCCTCAAATTGATGTTAGGTTATTCAAAAGAAACAATTTGCACAAAAAACTAATGAAGTTATTGTGTCATGGCCTTTCAGTTTGCAATTTGAAAGTTGGTGGAAATACAAGGAAGAGAAATAATACACATGTTTAAAGCTTCCTGAATTGAATGATTGTCCAGTTCAACATGATTTTTGCACTCATAATAAATAAGATAAATAGCAATTTGAATAGCACTAGTATTGTTCACCTTGAAAGGAGTGGCATTATTCTATGAAAAACCAAGTTCATATAGAAGTCAACGAGATTAGATAATCAAAAAATAAGCCATAAAACTGCATAATATTCAGGCTCGGTAGAGTATTTAAACACACAAAGCTTCTTACTCTTCCACAAAATGAAGAATTCACCATGAAACATGTACTAGCTCAAAATAGCTACAAGTATTAAAACCCCCAGCCCAATAAGCAACACTATTAGCCATAAAATTGAAAAGAACAACCAATTGGAAAGGGCAATCCACGATGAATGATACAACAAAAGAAAACTAAATATAAATGACATGGAGTTTGAATAAATTGACTAACCTATTAAACGAAGAAAGAAATATCAAATCGAGTAATGGTTAAATAATTCATGTGGCCAATGAATTGTTTAAAGAAAATAGGGTCGGGAAAAAAACCACCTCTACACAACTAGTGGATAAACAACTAAACTTGCTGCATTAGTTCAATAAACAGAGCATGTCGGCGTGCAAGTAAGCATTTGGCTAGACCAATCAGAAAAATTGGAGAAATTACACAACAACAACAACAAAAACAACAAGCTTTTATCACACTAAGTGGGGTCAGCTACATGAATCCTTTTGCTCCATTGTATCCTATTGAGTGTCATATTTTTATTCAATTCTAATAGATTAAGATCATTTTTATACAATATGCCCAAGTCTTTTTAGGTATACCACTGTCTTTCTTAACACAAGTCAAATCTAAAACATCTACTCTCCTAACAGGATCATCAAGTAATCGACGTTTAATGTAACAAAACCATCTAAGACAACTCTCTTTAATCTTGTTCGTCATTGGAGCTACACCAACCCTATCACGAATATATTCATTTCCCATTTTGTCTCTAAGTGTCAAGCCACTCATCCACCTAAACATTCTCATCTCATCAGTACTAAACTTTGTTTTATGCTTCTCTTTTAAAGGCAAACATTATGCACCATAGAGCATTGCAGGTCGTCACCATCTTATAAAATTTTCTTTTAAGTATAAGCGGTACTTTTCTATCACACAATAGACCCGATACATTCCTCTGCTTCAACCAAACAACTTAAGTTATACTAATAACATCCCCGTCTATATCACAATCACTTTGAACAATAAACTCGAGATATAAAAAGCATTCACACCTTTTAAAAATTTGATCACTCATAGTTACAACTATGACATAAGAGCTATGATTACTAAAATTCATTCCATGTATTCAGTTTAAGATCTACTCAAATGAAAGCCTTGAAACTCCAATGTAGTCCTCATAATTTAAGTTTTTCCTGAACTCTTTCTTTAGTCTTATCTACAGGAAAGATATCATTAGCGAAAAGCATACACAAAGCTACATCCTCCTGTGGGTAAGAGCATCCACAACTAAAGCAAAAAGATATGAGCTTAAAGCAGATCCCTGATGTAATTCCATTGAAATTGGGAAATACTTGGTCAATCCTCCTTTTGTTCGAACACAAGTAACAGCTCTAGTATACATATCTTTAATGACTTGAATATAAGTCATATCAAAACTTTTCTTCCCTAGAACTCTCCAAATCTTCTCTTGGTATCTTATTGTAAGCTTTTTCTAAATCAATAAAAATCATATGCAGATCCTCCTTACTCTCTCTGTACTTCTCCATCAAACCTCTCAAACAATGTATAGCTTCCATAGTAGACTTGTCCGACATAAATCCAAACTGATTATGAGAAATCTTTGTATCACGTCATAACTTATGTTCAGTTACCCGCTCCAATAATTTTAAAGTATGACACATCAATTTAATTCATCTATAATTTGCTACACTTGTGCATCCCCTTTATTCTTAAAACTGAGAAATACTATTCCTCTACTCCTCTCCTCAAACATCTTTTTAATTTTTAAAATAATATTAAAGAGTTTAGTAAGCCAAGAAACTCCAAAATCTCCTAAATATTTTCACATTTCAATTGGGATATCATCAGGTCCTACTGATTTTCCACATTGATTTTCTTTAAAATCACCTCAACTTCTTTTTACTAATGCAAAGGTAAAAATAAAACGATTTATATTTATTAACGATATTAAGAACACTAAGATCGATCGCATTTTCAAAAATTTCTATGAAAAGTTTATCAAAATAGCTCACCCACCTACGTTGAATATCTTCTTCTAAGAAAAGTAATATTTGATTTTCATTTTTAATACACATTACTCCTTAAACATCTTTTTAATTTTTAAAATAATATTAAAGAGTTTAGTAAGCCAAGAAACTCCAAAATCTCCTAAATATTTTCACACTTCAACTGGGATATCATCAGGTCCTACTGATTTTCCACATTGACTTTCTTAAAAATCACCTCTAACTTCTTTTTTACTAATGCGAAGGTAAAAAAAACAATTTATATTTATTAGCGATATTAAGATGACTAAGATCGATCGTATTTTCAAAAATTTCTTTGAAAAGTCTATCAAAATAGCTCTCCCACCTATGTTGAATATCTTCCTCTAAGAAAAGTAATATTTGATTTTCATCTTTAATACACGTTACTTAAATTAAATCTTCACTTTTCTTTTATCTTTGTTTGGCTAGTTTATATATATATATATATTTACCCTCTTTAGTATCTTATATATTATAAAGATCACTGAAAGCATAATTTTTACTGTCAAAAATTGTTCTCTTAGAATCTCTATGGGTCGCCATACATTTTTTTCAGTTCACTAAGCTTTTACATTTAAACCAGTTTTTATAAACAACTTATATTTTATATTTTTTTCGCATTACAATTCCACCACTAACTATATTTATTTATAATTTTTTTTTCTTTTTAATTCTTCAACAGTACTTGTTACGTTATCCCAAATAGAATTAGTTTCTTCATAAACATCACAAATCTTAAAACCTTACAGTTTACTCATAAGTATATTTTTATTTGTCTTTTAGGTGTCTCCATCTAATTTTGGAGAAAATTTCATTATATTGTTTAATTTACAACTCCTCATCTAAAAACTCAGAACTAATAATCGATATTGAGTACTTAAATTTTCACTTGAAATGACATTACAATCTTTACATTCTCGACAATCTTCTTTTCTCATAAGAAAATAAATAATTTGTATTTTTTTAGAATCATTCTTATAAGTAATAATATGTTCATCGATTTTCTTAGATAAAGTATTAGCAATAACAAAATTATATGGTAAAACAAAATCTAATATGGTTTTATCTTCTTCATTAATCACTCCAAACTATTAGCCACCGTGAATATTACTTAAATCATCTACCACTCTACCAACATATTAATTTAAATCTCCTCCAAGAAAAAAACTTTCATCAAGAGGTATTAATTAAATTAATTCTTTTAGGTCATTCAAGATTTTTATTTAAACCTATATCTAAAATTACTTGAAAAGAAAAAGTATTTATAATATTAAAAATTTTAGTATCAACAATAATTTACAGAGCTATAATTCTATCTCGAATTCTATTAATTTTTATAACATTATCTTTCAAGTTTACCTATAATTACACCTACACCATTTCTAGTATGAATACTACCTAAAAACCAAAGTTTAAAGCTTGAGCTATCAAGCTCTTTAGCTTTTTTTCCAACCCATTTAGTTTCTTGAACACATAAGATGTTTATCTTTCTATGAACCAAAAGATTTATTAATTCAATTAACTTACCTGTGAGAGTACCTACAATTTAAGATCTTATCCTAAAATTAGTTTCATGAACTAACATCTTTGTTCACATTTGTCTCTGATGTCAGAATCTTTGTTTATTTAACAATACACTTGAGCACCCGTGTAGCGGCCCTTGCACTTTTTTAACTGTATTCAGATCATACAGTGTGTCGCTTTCAGATGATACCCTAGCATTTATACAAGGATTTAAAAGTTTCATGTAATATTTTTTCGACAAAAATTTTATATTGGTTGTCGACTACCTATTGTAACCCTTCACTTTTTGCATCCATGACCTGGGACCTTGCAATTGCAGTGTTAAAATGAGAGAAACTAATAAAAATAAATAATACTTGTATCTTTTAAGTGACAATCTGCGATTGTGAGAGCCTAGATGCTAAATGATTATTCCAATCTTTTAGCTTGACAGAAAGATATGGCTAATTTTCTAGGTTGAATTGTTATGGTGACCGAGTGTTAGCTAAGTTGCTTGAAGTAGTTTTTTGGGGGGCTATCTTGGGAGGGTGACCAATATCATTGATATGACTAGATCCAATGGTGTGGAATGGACATCATCTAGTTCTAAGCATCTCCTAAAATAGAACTTTGGATTATCAATAATTATTGGAATAAGAAACATGGCACTCTTCCTTTGTTTGGAGGAAAACTTAGACATTAATTGTGGTGATAGATTAAGCTATGGTCCTTTGTGCTACCATTAGAAATGAAAATGATCGAGTTATTGCAGTAAACAATTCATCAAAGTCACCAAAAATGCATTAGCAGAGAACAAATGCCATTTGCCATAGTCTCCTCTAGTTTTAATGGAGAAGAGAAAATTGGGGCATGATGTGGTAGGATGTTGCGAATAGTACTTATATATATTTTATAGTGACCTCTTTGTGAGGGCCATTGAGTATTTATTTACGTTATCTCCTACTGTCATTGGCAAAAGAGAAAACAAGGAAGTTGTTGGTGAGAAGATCTTAGGATGACCCATTTAGCAGTTGAAAATTATCAACAGGATGATGATGAACAAAGATGCCACAAGACACCCCAAAGCTCAATTTTTCTTAAGTAAAGCATCTCAATAAGAGCAACAAAAAATGTCAATGACAAAAAAAACCCTACTTTGTCATAGGAATAACTTCATGTGGCGTCAGGATGAGAGGATGAACCTTATTTGGGCTCAAGGGGAGAAACATTAGTTAAAGATGAGGCTAATAAAAACTTCTAAATATGGTGTCAGTGGACCTAAAGAAAGAGAGAGAGAAGAAGATTGGCAAAAGAAGATAAAATTTATGTCATTTAATTTTTTAGCATATATCCATGGTGCAATGATAGGGGAGTCCACTATATAAGACCATCAACATGGTCCAAGAAATTCCACCTTAACTGCCATCAAGAAATGTATGAAGGAAAAGAAGACACGAAAAAAATCATTTTAAGGCTTAAAGCACAACTAAGTATCTAGGCACGCCTTCAAATCAATAGATTGTGCAAAGTAATAAGTATTGTGCCAAGTTTAAAATATAAAACAAGAAATAATATATTAACATTCTAACTTATTAGCATATTAAAAAATAACATATTGTTATCCTAAAATTGTGAAAAATAACAAATTGCTTAAAAGTAAAAAAGTAACATATTAAGGTGCTAATATCAAACCGTTAGGAAAAGCTATACCAAAATTAAGGTAAAACAAACTATCAAAATAAGATGAAATAACATAATAATTCAAAAAAATTTTAGCACAATTAAACTATCCATCCCACTTCTACTATCCTCAACCAAAGTAAGAAAATAATCCCACCCAAATTAGAAATTATAAATTCAAACGTGCCCATTTGAATTAGCAATTTATTAATTCAATTTAACAATTTGTTAAAAAAAGTATTTTATATTGTACATGGCGCTAATAAATAAGGAAGGTGGCTTACACAAGCCACGAGGTGAGCACCTCATAACTAATTATTTAAAAATTGCACACAACATATGAATAAGGCGAGACGCCTCACATAAGTTGTGATTCGAGCATCTCATGACTATTTATTTAGAAAATAATTAAGACGCACATTGTCCTGTATAATTTAAATTAGTTTCTCAATTTTGTCAATACATGATAATTCATATCTTCATTGAACCACCAGTTTAGAAGCAATAGAGAAGATTTATGCTACAATTAGAGATATCTTTTGAATGAGTCATCTCAGAATAGTTTGTTATAGTTGGGCCCTTTCAAATGCAGGACAAATGGAGTTTATTATGAAGATCATAACAACACTTATCATGAACACGTTCTAATAGAACAACATAATGCCAAAGATTTGACCAACCATGTCAGAGGTTTGTTGAGTTACATTAGATTAGTCATATCATATTTAGGGGTGTGAACGAGCCAAGCTAGAGCAAGCCCAGAGCTTGTTTGTGTTCAGCTCATTCTAAATTTTTTGTTTGAAATAAACTTGTGTTCAAAATAGCTCGTAAATAGCATATTTGTGCTCGACTTAATTTAAATTTATTTGTTTGAATTAGCTCATGTTTGGCCCAAATTTGATCTAGAATCGAGCTTCATTAATGGAGAAGCTCGTTTAGCTTTTCATGGAGCTGAGTTTTGCCTACATAATGTTTGACTAAATAATGAAATTAAAGAGACTTTAATAAATTAATCTATCATTACGAAAACCTAGAAACTAGCCATTTTTTATGCATTTATGAATAATAAAGCAAACAACATCACCACTATTTTTTGAACTTTAACAGCTTTTAAAAAATAAAAATTCCCAATGTGCGACTAATAGGTAGGCAGAGCGGAGTATGTTGACGAGAAATTGAAAGAATATTTACATACATACCACCCAATATATATGTATTTACATATCTAACACCTAATGACCTAAATGCAAGGGGCGAGGTTGGGTAGAGGGTAGGTCTAGGGGCATTTACAAACACACCACTCAATTCTAATGTAATTATATTTCTAACATCTAAATGCGAAAAATTCTAGGGCCATTTATATACATACCACCCAATTCTTATTTATTTATATAACTAAAAATTTTGGAGGCATTTACATAAATATCACTCAATTCTTATGTATATAAATATCTAACACCTAAATTTTATTTCTAATATTTATACAAACCAAATCTTTGATATCTTATGAAAGATAATAATATATTAACTTGTACATATTATTTATTTATTATTTAATTAATTCAATCCAAAATGAGTCGAACATGATCAAACAAAAGTTTGTTCATGTTCGACAGTCGAACATGATCGTTTATAAATTGAGCTAAAAAATTGTTATGCTCGACTCATTTGCTAAATGATTGAATCAAACATGAATTGTTGGCAAAGAACAAGCTTTTTGACAGCCCTAATCATATTTGGACGAGAAGGTTACAGTCACAATTAGTCTAGGAAGTTGATGTTATGAGCAAACTCAAAATAGGCCCTGCCGCCTTGGACAGTACATTTTTTGAATTCAGATGTACATTCCTTTCAAACAGGTTTTCAAGCCAAAGAGTCTGGCCTAACTATGTCATACGACCAATAAAACTTGACCTGTCTTCCAAGGAATCATTCATCCTTCATGAGATTTTGGCAATGATCAGAATCACATGTATGCTCATGATCAGGTGTGAAAAACTACATGTTACAGTATATAATTGCCTCCAATCAAATGATGGATTTAGCAAACTTCATTGTGTTTCAAAATCAACAAGGATTCTAATTCTACATAACCAAATGACCCCTAAGGAAACTAAGTCTTCCTTCTCAGTAGCACAATGGTGCAACCCTATGTCTAATATTTCCGTGTGCATACGCTGATACAAGCTATCAGCTGCTATGATCAGTTAGAAGGACTCTTCAATGACGAATCACAAAGTCCCTCAATAAAGTTCACAACATGCACGCACATAATTCTCCCTCAACCCTCAGTTTGTTAGGAAGAAAGCCTTCTAAAAATCAAGAAGTTCAACATGTCAAATTTCCGATAAACACAATAAACCCTTCCAGATTCTGCATGACTTTGTGAGCTCTTAACTATCTGAAAATTATGAGTTTTGAGACGCCAAACCGAAGATGCCCTTTGCTCCCCGAAGTGCCGCCGATTTTTTGCTCGTTGATTGATTCCCAGCGTGGATAGGGAAAACAAGACCTTGAGCTGTTCCCAACATAATATATACGAACAATGAGCCTTCACAACAAAAGCATGCTGTTCCAAATCCAAGCTTTGACCGTTAAGGAAAGCCAAATGCTTAACTCATCCATCAAAACGCATACTAACAATAAGATAATCTCCAAGAAACCAGGCAAAGGAGGAGCTTTGATTCTATGTAGTACACACAGGTTCGCTTATTTCCCACCCATCAGATAAGAAAGCTCAGTCAGGTTATCGCAAAGAAAATAACCGAACTTCAGCATGTCCGCACCAGGTGGTGAAGATCTTTAGGAATTGGGCAACAGAGAATGCGAGAAAAGCGGAGAGCAATGGGAGGTTCGAAGTTGAAGGTAACGGAGGGGATGGACCAGCCGTCGCAGACGAAGAGGAAGAGATCTCTCGCATCGTCAGCACTTCGTTCATTTCAAACCCTCCCAGATCGGTGATTCTGGAGGCCGCCTGTGTTTCTCTCTCCCACCCTTTGGCACTCGCTTCTTCTCGGATTGCGAATGTATCTTTCGCTTTCCCTCGCCGCTTGCTGCAACCCCTTAAGTTAGTTCGGGGAAGAAGCCGAACAATCTTCGATCCCCGCCTGCCCTGCGACTCCAGGAGCAGATGGCCCCCAATTTCTCTCTGCTGCTGCTTCAATTCATTTCTGACCAGATATCACCCGGAATAATCAAATGCACCATTTGCGCAAAGACAAAAGGTACCGACAGGGCTTTGAGCGCTTAAATTCCTTTAATATTCGTGTACAATGTTGCAAATCATTTGTCATGGTTCGTTGTGCTAATTAAGGTGTTAACTATGTAAGTATAGTAGAATTCGGTGGTAAGAATGCAAATCTCCAAAATTTTAATCAACGCTTGTATTATTTCACACATTTAACACTTAGTAATGAATTTATTAATTGAGTGAAAATCCACTATAAAATTATAACTAAAGATAAATATGATTTTTATTGTAAAACTAACAAATTAAATTTAATTATTTTCCACACTAAAACATGACACCATGAGCCTCGAGTAAATTTGACATTTAAAAGGAAGTGTTCAAAGGGGGCCCACCAACGATTAATGTGCACATAAATGAGCGAAGAGCGCCCATCAGCTCAATTCTCTTGAGGTAGAATCCAAAGATGATCGAGAACTTATAAAAGTTGGTCGGCCAACGAAGGTCGACCGGTCAAAGATTCAGTCTACCGACAAGAACTCAATCTACCGATCATTTAGACCTAATAGAGACCACTAAGCAGCCTCTTATTTATTCGAAGATTATCAACCGTAAACGGTCGATCAACAAAAGGATCAAGCTAAAAACTTATTTATTTATTTAAGCATCTATGTGTGTATTTAAATATGTATTTATTTAATTTTACTAAATTACTCTGTAGGCCCTCTATAAACGTTAATTTTACTAAATTATTCTGTAGGCCCTCTATAAACGCAAGGGAAAGCAAATATTTATGTCTATTGTTTCCCCATTTTCCTATTAATAAAGGGTCATTTCTACAGAAAAAGACTAATGAATCAGTGGTAAAAAAACTCTATACGCTTTAATCTATTGTGCACTCAATCTCTCTCTCGCTCTCTTTTGTTCTATGTTTTATTTCTTGTGTGGTTCACATAACAAATTTGGATTCAACATCCTAAAAGGTACCGTGAGCATTGAATCATGCCACCAATAAAAAGAGCACAACATGGAGAAGAAACTCATCCGAGAAACACGAGAAATTTGGACTGGACTAGGGATTTTATTCAGCAATAGATTCAAGAACTGGGAGATCAAATATTGGGTCAAATAGTGGAATTAATCCAAGTAGTACTAAGGGGAAGAGAATGAGTTTCTCAAAAGCAAATCCAAACCCCAAGGCTATTGAGTGGCCCAAACCCCAGGAGGAAGAATCAAACCCCAAGGCTCCCGAGTGGCTCTGGGGTTAGAAAGATTCGCAAAGTCTCAGTACCAACATAATGATGGGTCTACACTGTGATTAAACAATGGTTCATGTGTGTTGAGGACCATCGCTAACTGGAGAATGTGTTCTCCCAGCAAATTTCTCATGTTGATCCATTAGAGAAATTCAAGATACCTTTGTTGGAGTCATATAAGGATCAGATTGACTCGGCTGACTTTCTCACATCTTTTGGGTCATTTTTCTACCTTCTCAGGATCACCAACGCATTGAAATATCGGCTATTTTATACCACACTAAGGGTGTCAGCCCTCAAGTGCTTCAATGGCCTCTAGATAGGTGTGATTGCTTATTTTATCGATTTCAGTAGAATGTTTCTAGCTCATTTTCTTAGCACCCCAAATCACAAGAAGAGCACATAAGCCTTATGACAGGTTAAGTAAAGGTAAAATGAGAGTTTCTATTGTTACTTAAACAGATTCAAGAAGGATATGTTGGATGTACAAAATTTGGAGCTGGAGTGGCGCATGTTGTCTTGACCCAAGGGTTAAGGAGAGCGAGGTTTTGTTACAACCTAAGCCTATTGCAGTGAAATACCCTATCTGAGTTGTTGGAGATGGACAACAGACATAGCAGGCGAAGAAAGTGTGGATAACTTCCACCATACACCTGAACCATCAGATCCTCACCCACAAAAGAGAGCCTCACGGGACAATTGGTTGAGGCTGAATGACGACCCACATTCTTCCAATTATCCCTGGTACGAAGATCATCGTCCACCTCAAGATCATAAGGGGGTCTGGAAAAACCTCCATCCTGGAAGCCAAACAAGGAATCATGACCAGTAGTCACCTCATTTTTATAAGCGGTCATCACGTGATCATGAAGCAACAAGCATTGCCCCTTTGAGGGTTTCCATGGTCAAGATTGTTTAGGCTATTCTGAATAAAGAATAATTCAAGCACGCTCCTCTGATAAAAACCAAAGCTTTCCAAAAACGTTCTATCAAGAACATAGAGACAGCGATCATGACACAGAGGAGTTTAGGCACCTCAATAGTCAGGTTGACGAATTGATACATGTCGGGAAGCTCAAGGAGTTTGTAGCTTTTGGAGTGGCTACCCAGAAGCAGGGGAAGACCCCAACTGAGGAGGTAACAGGTGAACCAATTAGAACAAATGTCATCCACATTGCACGGTGGTACCATCAATTTTGGGAGAAGATGATTCTTACTTCTAAAATGCCAGTTAGAAGAAGCTCTGATCAAAAGAATTTTGCATGGCTACCAATCACTTTCACAAATGCTATTTTTTTTTGTGAAGTTTAGTGCTTTAATGACTTCAATGGCATTTTCACTTTGAAACCTACTACCAAATTTTTAGTGTCCTAATTGATACGGGTAGTTCTGTAAACTTCCTATTCAAATTAGTATTCGACAAAATGAATCTTTCTTCTAACAAATTAGTTACACCGCAGCCAGTTGCACAAGTCGAACCTTGATGTGTAGAAAAGATTTCTTAGTTTTCTTTGTTTTGCACTTGTTTATGAATGAAATTATACTTTAAATAAAGGTATTTTTATGTTTTTCTTGTAGGTACAACAGATATTAGAAGTGGAACAAAGTGGAGAAGAAATGAAGCAAAGTAGAGATGAATTGGAGTTTTTTAGGACACAAAGGACCAACGCCTCGTCGCCAGATTTCTTGGGCGCCCAGACGTTAGTCCCAAGCTGGGAAATGAGAGGCTGACGCCCAAATGTTAGCCAGTAGGTGCCAAAGTTCCACTACCCCAGTGCCTTGGCCCCAGATTTTTGGGCATTAGGTGCTCATGTGAAAATTTGTAGATAGAGAGCTTGGTGCCTAGGTGTTGTCCTTGTGGCGCTTAGGCACGAGAAACTACATGAGCAGTTTTCAGTAGTTGTTCCACACGAAGGTAGAGGTTATTCAACACCACAAAGTAGTTTTTGAAGAAGGAGAAATGAGTCATTTTTTAGTCTTTAGTGAGTCTTTTGGTGAAGGAGAAAAGGGATTTACTATTGGATTTCTTGAGTAAATGGTGAGGAATTTGAGTTGAATTTTAAGGAGAGTGTTTAGATTAGCAGCAAGGGAGAAGGAAATCCTGGGAGGAGTATCAAAAGATTTGTATTTTTGTATGGTGTTAAAGCTAAGTATCGTGTACTGTTATATTTTTTTATGTAAACATAATTCTATAGTGGATTTACTTATTTTCAAAGATATTTTGTGGTGTTTTCTCAATACTTTATGAGTATACTTTTTACCTTTCTCTTGTGGTGATTAAGTAGGTAGTGTAGGATTGAAAGAATGTTTTTAAAAATGTTTTTAAAATTGTAAATATGATGAGTAACCTTCAAGTCTTCATTTACTTTTTGTTATGGCCAAATGATTAGTTAAACCTATTATGATTCATAATGACTTGGGAGAGCTATGGTAGAACAACTAGGTTATTCACATTAATCTATAGGATATGGTGCAAGCACACTAACACTATAAGGAGATAAGGAGATGCAAATGTTAGGGAAATAATCTTTGTTGGGTTCAAATTGGAGTTTAAGGAATTAAAACCAGTTTAGCCAAAAAAAATTTATGCACTTGGGAAAGGGTACAAAAGAGAGTTGCTCCTATTTGACACTAGCCTCATTTAAAGTTTGTAACTTTTTTAATTCCTTCGCTCCACTTAAATCATTATAAGGGAAGGTAGCTTTACAAATTGATTGTCACCAATTCAAAATATATTCAATATAATTTCAGTATGAGTAAACCTTTACGAGAAGGTTGAAATTTAGTAGGACTAATTAGCATAACTTCAAATTAATTTACTTCCAAGCTAAGAACAAACTTAGTAAGCTAGAACTTGTCCTAGACTTAAACATCTTATTCCCTGTGGGTTTGATAACCTTGACTCAAAAGCTCTATATTACAAAAGAGATATGTACTCTTGCATAAGGCCCTAGAGTGCAAGTGCACCTGGATTTAAGTTAAAATTCACATCAAGCTTTTTGGCGTTGTTGTCACGGAGCGGCAGTGTAGTTAACCTTAGAGAGTTTTAGTTGAACCATCTAGACTTAGACTTGGAAACTTATATTGTTTATTCTTGTGTGTAATTGCATGTTTATTTGAAAAATAAAAAAATTCTAAAAATATTTTTGTGTGTTTGTTAGTGTGTTTTTGTGAAACTTATTAAGTGTGTCTTTAGTTAGTGAATGCATAGCTCGGGATCTAAAGGACTTAAACCCTACGATTTAAAACTAGAGAGAACTATTAAGAGGAATAGAATTCAAAAAAGACTTCAAGAGCTTGTAGAAGAATGACTGTTAACAAATCAACTTAGATACCCAAGTATCGATTAATGATCATCATAACACACATAAACCATTAAGAGATTACACTAATCCTATGACAGATGTAATTCACTTAAGTATTCAAATCCATTTCATAGAAGCTAACTCATTTGAACATAACCCCGTTATTATCCAAATGGTGCAGAATAACAAATTTGGGAGATATCCATTAGAGGATCCAAATTTACACTTAGCATGTTTTTTAGAACTTTGCGCTACATTTTGTTATAACAGCATATCAAATGACGCTTGCAAACTTAGGCTTTTTTCCTCTTTCTTGGGAGATAAAGCCAAAATGTGGTTAAACTCATTAGCACTAGATCAATTAGGACATAGGGTGAATTAGCCCAAAAATTCCTAGTTAAGTATTTTCCACCTTCAACGATAGCTAAACTTAGGAATGATATTACTTCATTTTGCCAACATGATGGTGATTCAATATATGAAGCTTGGGAATGATTTAAGTAGCTTCTTAGGAAGTGTCATCATCACACATTATCTGATTGACAGATATTTTACAATGGTTTAGTAGGATCCCTTAGATCAATTATTGATGCTGCCTCTTATGGACCACTCATGTTAAAGCCATTTGATGAGGCTTATTCTCTGATTGAAGAGAGGGCCACTAACAATTTTCAGTGGCCTTCTGAGAGAGTAAATCCTAAGAAGGTAGCTAGTGTACATGACACATATGTGCTTTTGATTCTAACTTCTCAGGCTACGGTTATATTTAGGAAACTAGACCAATTTGGAGTAGCTCCAGTAATTGAGAAAGTTTTGTTTGGGCAATTGGTTGAAGCTAATACTTTTGAGACCCAAAATTCAATTAATAATAGACCTAACAACTCTTATTCCAATTTTTAAAACCTAGGTTAGAGGAATGATCCAGACTTTCTATATAGATGTAAAATACGATGTATGTGATTATATGTTTAATCTCATTAATAGTGATTCTCAATTTGCAACAAAGTCAAAAAAACTTGATCCTAAGCAAAAGCTAAGTAAATTTTTCACTATAAAGTAAATAAGAATACAATTATAATAATTAAATATGGGGTACTACGTAAGTATACATATCATTATAAAGAAATATTAGACTTTTTGGTTAAGCCCCGAATGTCAAAACCACAAGAAAAATAGCAATATGCACTTTAGAAATTTAGAAATTTTAAATGGATCTCAAAAATCTACTTAACAAAATATTCTTACTTAAACTTAAGATGCTATAATAGGAATGAAAATTTGTTTCTTTTTGTAGTTTTTGGTTTATGAAAATAAAGTAAGTGATACACCTAAAATATATAGTATTTTTAGATATATTTTTATATGTATTTTTGATATATTGCGCTTTAATGGAAGGTATTTTTGTGTTTTCTTGCAGCTACAAGTAAAAAAGGGTGAAAAATGCTTAAAGGAGTGAAAAAAAAAATTAAATTTGGAGCAAAAAGGTGAAAAATGTGCAAAAGAGTTTTGGCGCCTAAGCGCTAAATCTGGCGCTTAAGCGCCGGTTAAATAGAAAAGGCGCGCTTCCGCGCCTGTAAAACGGAGAAGGCCGCCCCTAAGCGTCAGAGGCCCCACGCTTAAGCACTAGTGGCAGTTATTGGATGAGTAAATTCAATTTTTCTGAATATTAAAGAGGTTTTTTGAGGCATTTATTGGCTTAATAGGTGGTTATAACCACCATGGACGAAAATTAACACGAAAGGATGCCTCTCTTGGGGAAATACATCGAATCAAGACACATTTTGAAGAGATATCAAGGCACCTTTTGAAGAATAATAAAAGAAGAAAGATTGAGACTTTGAAAGGGGGTCCTGA
>NW_018219705.1:120130-120358 GCF_001263595.1 Phalaenopsis equestris | reverse complement strand
GATTTTCAGGCACCACTTTTACTTTTATTTTATCATTTTTGTTATTTTATTTTGAGTGATTGTAAAGAGAAGAGAATCAATGGAACTTCAAGAGTTTGGTGGAGGACTTGAGATAAGTTTTTATCTTTCTGTTTTGAGACTACTTTTGATTTTAATTAAGACTTGTTGTTGGTTTGGCAATTATTTCTTTTTTTAAACTAAAGTGTGGTTTTATTTTATCCATGGATT
>NW_018219705.1:118760-120083 GCF_001263595.1 Phalaenopsis equestris | reverse complement strand
GATGGAAGTTGTGGAAAGTATTGATCTTCAATGATGGAAGAAGTTGTGATGATTTAAATTCATGCACTTCATTTACTTCTTGATTTGGGCAATCTAGATGTTCAAATTTGTTGTGAGAACACGCAAGAACCAGGATGGTATTGTCTCAGTCAACAATTGAAAAGAATCACATGAGGTTGTATGAATGAGAATGTAGTTCATATGATAGAGTGCAAATAAATAGGAAAATATTCATTGAAGGGTGTAGAGTTAGAGGACTTTAAAGTGACAGGTTAAAGTCCCCAACTTGATTTATTGTTTTAGGTTCTAATGCGAGAATGTTAGCCCCGGGGTAGAGGGAATCGAGGGAACTCTAGAGTGAGAGCTAGTATCTTCCCTGCCTAGTTGGTCTTAAGAACTATTCAAACTTTAAATTAGCCAATGTTCTTTATAGCATCTCTAGTAAGGTAAAGAATATTATTGCTCTTATTTGACACAACACAATTTGCATACTTTCACAACAGAATTCCTATACTTACCTATTCATAACAAGAAGAAATATATTTTCATATTTATTATTTTTCTTTTATAAAAACTCTAGTTATCTTTTTAAATGTTATTGTTCTATCAAAATATTGAAAATACCAAAAATATTTAAATTTTCATTACTGCAAAAATCATCTTTAGTATAGATAATTATCTTTTTATTAAAAATAGAAAGTTTGTTGTTCAATAGTGCATATTGTGTATTCTCCCTGTGGGTTCGATATTCGGGTCTTAATTAAAAAGTCATATATTACTTAATAACGATATATATACTTGCATACTTGCGTAGTATACCAATATAAATATATATAAAATTAAAAGTTAAATTCTCATTTTTCTTCAGGATTAAGCTTTTGGTTTTGTTGTGAAATAAAAAATTTGTTGCAAAGTAAGGAAATATAAGTGAAATATAATCTGAATTATTATTGTACTATGCATATTAGCAGTATCAAGGGATCAAGTTTTTACGTCGTTGCTGGGGAGAAATTGATTTTAAAAAGCAAATTTCTTTTTTTAGAAAGTCTTATTTAAACTTTAAGTTATCTTATCTTATTTTATTTTGTTTATTTTATTTTATATTAGTGCATGTGTAATTCAGGTTCTGAAGGACTAGTGCCCTACGATTCTGAATTAGAAAGAACTGTTAGAAAAATCAAAAAAACCAGAAAAATTATAAATTTTGAAAAATCCAAAAAAATTATAGAAATGACAGACCAAAATAATCAAAATGTTGAAATTCATCAAGAGTTTAGACCTTTAAGAGATTATGCCAACCCTACTGTAGATGAACTTCATTAT
>NW_018219705.1:116950-118696 GCF_001263595.1 Phalaenopsis equestris | reverse complement strand
TGAAGATCCAAATTTACATCTTGCCAATTTTCTAGAATTGTGCGCTACATTTAAATATGATGGTGTATTAGATGATGTCATAAGACTTAGGTTATTTCCTTTCTCACTGAGGGATAAAGCTAAGATGTGGTTGAATTCGTTAGCACCTGGATTTATTAGAACTTGGGGTGATTTTGCACAAAAACTCCTTGCTAAATATTTTCTACCATAAAAAACTGTGAAGCTTAGAAATGATATAACATCTTATTGCCAATTTGAAGGGCAATCTATTTATGAAGAATGGGAACTATTTAAAGAACTCTTAAGTAAGTGTCCACACCATGTTATACCATATTGGTTAATAATTCAAACCTTTTATAATTGATTAGCTGAATCTCTTAGATCTACTATCGATGCCACTGCTAGTGGTTCATTGATGTCAAATCCATTTAATGTAACTTATGCTTTAATTAAATAAATGACAACAAATAATTTTCAATTGCCTTCCAAAAGGATAAATCTTAATAAAGTAGCTAATATTCATGAAACTGATGCTCTTTCCATGTTAGCAAATCAACTTGCTGCAATTTCAAGGAAGTTAGACAAATTTGGAATGAATTTTTCTCAACCAATTTCCATGATTTAAGAGAATTCATCAAGTTAAATGGTAGATTCTCAAGCATTATTAGAAACTTTGCATGCCATAAACAATCAAGCAGAATAACCCATATTCAAACAATTATAACCCAGGTTTTGGAAGAACCATCCTAACTTTCCCTGGAATAACAATTCAGGTGGTAATAATCAGCAATAGGGGAACAATCAAGGAAACCCATTGGGAAACTGGAACAACCAGGGAATAATAATTATGGATCTACTTATGCTCCAGGATTTAACAGCAATACACAGTTTAAGGAGAAGAAGTTGTCTATAGAAGAAGTGGTGTTACAAATGGGAAATCAATTACAAAGTCAAGAAGCTACAATTAGAAATATTGAGAATCAACTTGGGCAAATTGCAAATTCATTAATTAATAGATCCCAAGGAACACTTCCTAGTAATATTGAATCAAATCTAAAAGATCAGAATAAAGAACATGTAAAAGACGTTCAACTTAGAAACGGAAGGGTTCAACTTAGAAGCGAAAGAGAGTTTGAAGGTAGGGTTAAAAAAGAAATTGAAGAAGAGAGAGAAGAAATTGAAGAATCAAAAGTGGACACTCTAAAAGATTCTGAGAGACATATTTGTTTGCTGAAATATGATTTGGAAAAACCACTACCTCCATTTCCTCAAAGACTTCGTCAAAAAAAGTTGGATAAGTAATTTTAAAAATTTTTGGAAAATTTTAAGAAGCTTACAGTTAATATTCCATTTGTTGAAGCCTTAGATGTCGAGCTATGTAAAGTTTATGAAGGATATTCTCAACAGGAAAAGGAAGTTTGAAGATAATGAGACTGTTGCACTTCGTGAGGAGTGCAGTGTGATAATTCAGAAGAAGCTCCCTGACTTTGGAAAAACCACCACCTCCATTTCCTCAGAGACTCTATCAGCAGAAGTTGGATGAACAATTTTCAAAATTTCTGGAAATATTAAAGAAGCTTACAATCAATATTACATTTGCTGAAGCCTTAGAACAAATGTCGAGCTATGTAAAGTTTATGAAGGATATTCTCAACAGGAAAAGGAAGTTTGAAGATAATGAGACTGTTGCACTTAGTGAGGAGTGTAGTGCAATTATTCAAAAAAAGCTTTCTGAAAAGCTTAAAT
>NW_018219705.1:116263-116924 GCF_001263595.1 Phalaenopsis equestris | reverse complement strand
TTAAATATCCTGGTAGCTTTACAATTCCATGTGCAATAGGAGACAGATTTTATGGGAAAGCTTTATGTGATTTAGGTGAAAGCATTAACCTTATTCCATTATCAATATTTAAAAGATTGGGATTAGGAGAAATAAACCCTACTACTGTAACTCTGTTGTTAGCAAATCGTTCGATAACATACCCTGAAAGAGTTATAGAAGATATCCTAGTGAAAGTAGATCAATTTATCTTTCCTATTTATTTCATTGTACTAGATATGGAGGAAGATAAAGAGATACCTATCATTTTGGGGAGAATTTTCCTAGCCATAGGAAGAGCAATGATAGAAGTATAGTAAGGGAAATTAACAATGCACGTCAATGATCAAACTGTTAGTTTTAACATTTCAAAATCAATGAAATACCCTGCAAAATGTAAAGATAATAAATGCTATAGGATGGATGTTATAAGATATCTAAGTGAATGTCATTTTAAAACTACTTATGAAGAAAAAATGGAAGTACAATATTTGGAACACGAGCAAGAAGAGGAATTAAATCAACGTGAAGATCTTTTTAAGGAAAATTTAAACTATGTTCGAGAAAGTTATGAAGTTTTGGACACGATAGACAAAGATAAATCATTTTGACCATCTATTGAAAAACCTCCAGAACTAGAGTT
>NW_018219705.1:110677-112063 GCF_001263595.1 Phalaenopsis equestris | reverse complement strand
GAGTTATAGAAGATGTGCTAGTAAAAGTGGATAAATTTATTTTCCCTGTAGACTTTATAGTATTGGACATGGAGGAAGATAAAGAGATACCCGTTATTTTAGGGATACCATCTCTCGCAACAGGGAGAGCTGTAATAGATGTGCAAAAAGGAGAATTAATAATAAGGGTTAATGATCAAGAAGAGAAATTTAATATAGCAAAGCTATGAAATATCCTCTGCAATAGAAAAAGATAATGAGTGTTTCAGGATGGAAGTAGCTGATTATCTAAGTAATGAGCAGTTTAAGAATGAAATCAAAGATAAATTAAAGGAGAAATTTTTTATACTGAAAATGAAGTAAAAGAAGAAGATTTAGATTATATTCAGGGCAAAATTGAAGCATTAGACTTGCTGGAAAATGATAGTAAAAATCTTATTCCTTCAAGTATTAAACCACCTAAACTTGAATTGAAGATATTACCTGCCCATTTAAAATATATATTTTTAGGAGAGTCATCTAGATTGCCTGTTGTTATATCTTCTGAGTTAACTGAAATTCAGGAACAAAAGTTGATAGAGATGTTGAAAAAGTATAAAAAGGCTTTTGGATGGACTTTAGCAGATAATAAAGGAATTCGTCCTTCAATTTGTATGCACAGAATTTTATTATATGAACAGTATGAACCGAAAGCGGATCCTCAAAAAATATTAAACCCAAGAATGAAAGAAGTTGTTAAAAAAGTGATTTTAAAATGGTTAGATGTTGGAATTATATATCCTATTTCAGATAGTGCTTGAGTAAGCCCAATTCACAGTGTTCTGAAGAAAGGAGGAGTGACTGTTGAAGAAAATGAGAAAAATGAATTAATACCAATAACATAAGTAACTGGTTAGCGAATTCGTATTGATTATAGAAAACTAAATATGGCCACCAGAAAAGATCACTTTCCTTTGTCATTTCTAGATCAAATGTTAGATTGGCTGGGAACAGAGACTATTGCTTTTTAGATGGATATACCAAATATCACCAAATTCTAATTGCTCGAGAGGATCAAGAGAAACAACGTTTACAAGCCCATATGGAACATTTGCTTTTTGTAGAATGCCTTTTGGACTATGCAATGCACCTGCAACATTTCAAAGATACATGATGTCAATTTTTAGCAATTTTATAGAGCATGGAATGGAAGTGTTTATAAATGATTTTTTCTGTATTTGGGACTTTGTTTGGGTTATATCTTAATAATTTAGAAAAATTTCTATAAGTCTGCAAAAACATCAACCTAGTCTTAAATTGGGAAAAATGACAATTTATGGTTACAGGAGGTATTATTCTTAGGCATAAATTTTTTGAAAAAGGCATGGAAGTAGATCCTGCAAAAATTCAAGTTATAGAAAAATTACC
>NW_018219705.1:105258-109682 GCF_001263595.1 Phalaenopsis equestris | reverse complement strand
GAGTGTTTCTAAATTTTTAATTAAAAATATTTTTACAAGATATGGAATGCCAAGAGTAATCATTACTGATGGAGGATCTCATTTCAGGAATAAGAGAATCAAAAAATTAATCAAGAAATATGATATAATGCATAGATTCTCCACTGCTTATCATCCTCAAACTAGTGGTCTAGCTGAAATATCGAATCATGAAATTAAACGCATTTTAGAAAAAGCTGTAAATCCTTATAAGTTGGATTGGTCTGCTAGACTAGATATTACATTATGTGCATACAAAACTGCTTATAAAACTTCTATAGGAATGTCCCCATATAGATTGATTTTTGGAAAAACATGTCATTTACCAGTAGAATTGGAACATAAAGCATTTTGGGCTATTAAAGAATTTATTTTTAATTTAAAGGATGCTGGTGAGAAAAGGTTTTTGTAACTCAATGAACTTGAGGAAATTAGAAATGAAGCATATGATAATGCAAAAATCTATAAAGAGAAAATGAAAACATGACATGATTGGAAGATTGTTAAAAAGAAATTTGAACCTAGACAAGAAGTTCTACTATATAATACAAGATTGAGATTGTTTCCAGGAAAACTAAAATCCAGATGGTTAGGACCATTTAAAGATATTAAAGTCTATCATTATGGAACTGTTGTTATTAAAGATCCTAACACTGGAAAGATATTTAAAATTAATGGGCATCGTTTGAAACATTATTATGAAGGAAAAATACCTCAATTTGAAGAAGTTTTAATGATAAGTTAACCCAACTAAATAAATGGTATGTCGGGCTGCCAACGTTAAACCAAGCGCTTCGTGGGAGGCAACCCATACATATATTGTTATGTATTACTATTTAGTTTGTTAAGTGTCTTATATATTAGTAAAAAATAATCCTACACAATTGCATTTATTATAAATTAAGTCAAATTTTATTATTGGAGGAAAATTTGGAATCAAATTGAATAAAAAAAATGAAAATCGCAATTTTGGCCACTAGCGCCGACAGTGTCAGAATGGGCGCCAACGACGCCCTAGATAACGGACATCAGTGCCAGCAGTGCCAATAGGGAGCGCCGACGTCACCGAGTGTGGTTGGATGGTTTTATATGACTTTTGGCGGGTTTTTACGCGATTTCACTTCATAATAATCGTCGTCGGGGAGAGTTTAAAAAGGCCTAGAAACATCCTTAGATGCCTAGTAACTTCCTATTTTTAAATTTCATGGTTTCCAATTCCAGAAATACTTTGAGGTATGGAGTTTTCAACAAAAGAAAGTTTATTAGTTTTGATGCGCAACGATTATAAGATAAAGTTATTACGAAGAGGAGATTGATCAAGGAAAGAGGATTTGTTAAACATGGAGTGATCAATCCTATTGGTCCGATTGATAAAGTCATTCTGCAATGAAGTTCTATGTTACACTACGTCTGCGGTTGTCGTACCTGTGGTGAAATATTTTTATGCAAACTTACATGGAATTACTCAAGATGTTGTCTTCGTACGACGTAAGGCTGTACCATTTTTTGCTGCAAGGATTAATGAATTGTATATGATAGACAACATTCCATTCTATCATTATACAAATTTCATTCCTACACGAGATTTAATGCAAGACGTATATAATCTTCTGACAGATGAAAGTGAAATGTGGGAGATACGAGATGAAGGATATGTTAGTTTCTCCACTTCATTACTTAATCCAAATTTAAAGCAATGGCCTTTCTTTATTGCTGCAAAATTACTCTCTACTATGAAAATTAGTAGAGTCACCAAAGAATGTGCTATTTTAAATTACTGCATTCCAATGGAAAAACCCATTGATATAGGGTTTATTATAATTAAATATATTATGGGTATCCTTACTAATGGACAAATTTATGAAGTTGGGCATCTATCTACCATCTTTTTGATTTGCAGTCAAGCCCAAGTTCCATATGAAAGTTGGGAAAAGACTTTATTACCTTGTGAGCCCATTAATCCTATAGATGAGAATTATTGTGGAAATGTAAATGAAGTATTAGAAGGCATCATAGATCAATATTTACATGCTTCAACTCCATTAATACCACAAACAGTTGGAGTTCGCTTGCTTTGGAAAAGAAATTGAAGAAAATTGAAAGGGAACTTCAGCGTATTATGAATGCAGTAGGAGATCTTAAATACCTTTTTGATCACCTAGATTGGAGAATGAAAGAAAATTTTGATCACAATGGAACTTTTGAAGCAGGATTAGTTCAGAGGTTTAAAGAAAAAGGGTGGATCGAAGAAAATTCGACAGATCAATTCCCGTACCAATCCTTCTACAACTTATATGTTCATTACCACTCTATGGGAGATATCAGAGGAGGAGAAAGAGCTGAAGAAGAGGCGTAATATTTGAAGACTTTAAATTCTCTATCTATTTTAGAACATTATATATATTTAGTTTAATTGTGTGAATTTAATTTGGTTTGGTTTGTTTTTTTTTGCCTTTTGCTTTAGAAATTTGAACTTTGACAATTTGACCTTTGACTGTGTGTATAGTTTTGTGACAGCATTTAGTGTCGTGGCTTAATTTTTTTGCTGATTTATTGTTTATTTGTTTAATATGTGTGATTGTGTAATTAAAAAAATTGTGTTTGTAAAAAGTGTACTTTCATAAATAAAAGTTAGTTTGTTGTTGTTTGTGAAAATTTGTGTTGGTGAAATGTTTTGTTTTGTGAATTATTATAGATAAAAATTTGTGTTTAAAATACTAAAAATTTTGGAGTAAGTCAATAGGAAATTGAAAATTAAAAAAAAATCAAAATATGAAATTTTTGGGCCTTTAGCGCCGACGGCGCTGGAATTGACGCTGATGGCGCCCTCGACTAGACAACAGATTTTAACCTTTAAAAATTCACAATTTTTACTATGGCCACCATTTTTACGCTTAAGTCATCTTCAACCTTCAGTTTGGGTGGCTAGAGCTTACTTGATTGTGGTCTTATTTGAGACGATTTAGAGGCTAAAAGACTTCGAATTTTATCTTCTTTAGATAAGAGCCACACTTTAAACCAAAATTTTTTTATTTTCACCAAGGATTTATCTCACATTGCAAGGGATCCGAAAATATGAATTTTTTTTTGAGAAATTTTTGAGAAAATCCTTTGATGATGAACTCTTATATAGTGATTTGAAGTTTAAAATGTTTTAAATTTTGATTTTTGGAATTTAGAATTTATTCGGATTTTTCAAAATTTTCTAGATTTCCTATGCCACCAAGATTGAGCAAAATGAAAGTAGAATATGATGAGCAGAGATTTTTTAGCTTTAGAGCCAGTGCTTGATTTCATAGCATTTGTGAAAATAAGAAAGTAATTCAGGACCAAGGTTTTAAAAATCCAGGAGGAGAAGTTGAACATTTGATTATTGCTCGGCAATGGGAAAACTTCTGTTATTTTACTGCCGATGCGATAGTTGGGATTGTAATGGAATTTTATGCCAACCTTCCTGAAGCTTCTCATGATTATGTATTTGTTCGTGGAAAAATGGTAGAATTTACTCCAAAGAAAATAAATGAGGTTTATTTTGTATAGATGCCGGTATCATTGTTTTTCTGTTACAGATCAGGCTTTGATGAAGTTATTTCTTTTTTGATTAGTGAGAAAGGGGCTTAGAAAATAAAAAATGGAGTTAAAGTTAACTTTCCCCATACTAGTTTAAACCTAGTATCTAAGGTCTCCAACAAATCATCATAGTGAACTGACCAAGGATAGAGCCATCCTGAACTGCTATATTCAACAAGTGATGGATATAAATGTAGGCTATATTATTTATATGAAAACTCAATCTATTGCTCTGGGAGAGACTTCTAGTGGATTCGCACACCCTGCTCTTATTTACACACTTTGTGAACAGGTAGGAGTTGATTTTAGACCTAATGAGGAGAAGATTGAGTTAACATCAAGACATATGAATCTCATGTTGATTGGAGATCTGGCAGTAAGGCTAGAGATATTCCTTCTACTTTTAGGGATATTCCTTCTACCTCTCATGGACCTACTTCTAGTGACCCCAGAGAACTTTTGGACCAGATGATGATACAACAGGGAGATATTTTGAGGATGGATGATATGATGCAGAACATGATGGCCAGAAATGCTCATACAGATGATCTGATTCTCTAGAAGTTTGAATATGATGTTGCTTATGATGATGCTTTAGTGAAATACCTGAGGGGTGATCATACAGTTCAGTTCCCTATTCACCCTATTTATACTCCATATCAGCAGCAGAAGTTAGATGTTAATGATGAAGAAGATGATGACTGCTGATCTTTTTGTTTGTTTATTTTTTTGTGTTGTACTTTGTGATTGTATTGTTTTTTTGGTGATATTGTTGAGACTCTGTTGTTATGTTGTAATGTGCAAAACTGTTTTCATTTTTAGAATTTAGTTTAGTT
>NW_018219705.1:97466-101907 GCF_001263595.1 Phalaenopsis equestris | reverse complement strand
CCTCTATCTTTCTCCCTACTCTGAGATATTGTAAAATGAAGAGATAATATGAATGTGCCAATATTAAATTATAAAATAAATTATGATGATTTTTCAACTCCAAACTTAATTTACTTTTCAATCTGGCCAATTGAATCGTTAAAATGTGTTGTCAAACATATGATCCGGGAAATGGAGTATGAGTTCTACAACAGAGTAAGGATCACACTTGATTTTATGAAGGAGAACATCGTTTATGAAATTAAGTGCAAATAAATAGGAAAATATTCTTTGTTGGGTGTAGAATTTGAGAACCTTTAGGGTGACAGACTAAAATCTTCAATTCAGTCTCAGTATTTAAAAACTAAAGTGAGAGCTAGCCTTCAGGTGAAGGGAAGTGGAACCTATAGAGTGGGAGTCGGTATCCTCCTAGCCTAGCCATGGATTTAGGAACTAAACAATGAGATTAGCCAATGATTTTCTATGCACTGTAGCAGGGTAGAGAATTAAAATTGCTCCCATTTGGCCCAATACATATTATGAACATTTATCTCATCTCATTTTACCATAGCCTTATTGTAGTGGGAATGATGTTTTTTCACATAAGCATCTCCGTTACATAAATATAGTTAATAGATTAGTATTTACTGTTTTAAATTTTGCATATTGGATTTTATAATAGTTTAAAAATTTAATTTTGATTACATCTCAACAATTTAAATTAGTGATAGTGATTTCAATTGACTTTCTGTGAATTTCCTAGCAAATTTGTCATTTCCAATTTAAACCTTCCCCGCAGGATCGATATTTGGGGCTTAAATAGAAAGTCAATTATTACTTGATAACGATACGTATACTTGCATAGAATCCAAATATTAATTGATTATATTTAATTAAATTTTACACAATCTATCACAACAAAAAGTCGAATCATTAAGCGCTATGAAGAAACAAATTTAATACTTAATTGAGAAAAATGCCAATTTATGTTAGCAGGAGGAATTGTATTAGGTCATGAAATATCAGAAAATGGTATGGAAGTAGATTCTCCTAAAATTCAAGTGATCTCTATTTTATCTTATCAAACAAATGTAAGGGAAATTAGGAGTTTTTTTAGGACATGTTAGATGCTACGGGAAATATATTAAAAACTTTTCAAAGATTGCTAAGCTTTTATGTCATATATTAGAACAAGATGAAATTGAGGAATGCCCAAAAGATTTTAAGTTATTCGAGAAAAGCTAATCACTGCACACATTATAGTTTCACCACTCTCAGAAAAACCTTTTGAATTAATGTATGATACTAGTGATTATGCTATTCGAGCTATTTTAGGACGAAGATATGATAAAATTTTTAAAGTTATTTGCTATGCTAGTAAAACTCTTAATGAAACTAAATGTAATTATATAACAACTGAAAAAGTGTTCTTAGCAATAGTATATGCTTTTGATAAATTTAGATCATATTTAATTGGAACTCATTGTGTGGTGCATACAGATCATTCTATTATTAAGTATTTAATGAAAAAGAAGGATGCAAAACCTAGACTTATAAGATGGATTCTTCTTTTGCAAGAATTTGATTTTGTAATAGTAGATCAGAAGGGGATTGAAAATTAAATTGCTGATCATTTGTCCAAGGTTGAATTAGAAAAACCACTCTGTTTTGAAAATTAAATTAATGAACATTTTCTAGATGAAAAGTTGTTCACTATTAATGAGTGGTGTGTTCCGTGATATGCTGACATTGTGAACTTTATTGTTAGTGATATTATACCCTATGGAATGACATACCAACAGAAGAGGAAATCTATTTATGAAGCTAAGACTTATTTTTGGGATGGCCCATTTTTGTATAAATAAGGAAAGGATCTGATTATTCGAAGATGTGTACTATTAGAAGAAACATATGAGATTATCCAAAAATGTCAAAATTCTGATTTTGGGGGACATTTTGGTGTTGATAAAATAACATACAAAATTTTACAATCTGGATTTTATTAGCCTACAATTTATAGAGATGTTAATACTTATATTAAAACTTGTGATAGATGTCAAAGAGTAGACAATATTTCTAGAAGAAATGAGATGCCCCTCAGTTATATGCTAGAAGTTGAGATATTTGATGTTTGAGGATTATATTTCATGGGACCATTTATACCATCTTTCAAAAATTTATATTTTTTGTTAGCAGTGGACTATGTATCCAAATGGATATAAGCTATTGCTTTACCTCCATGTGATGCTTAAAGTGTTGCAAATTTTTTGAAAATGAATATATTTTGTAAATTTGGGATGCTAAGAGTTATCATTACTGATGGGGGAAGTCATTTCGAAATGTCATAATGAAAAAAAATTATTAAAGAAATATCATATAAATCATAGGATTGCTACTGCTTATCATCCTCAGACAAGTGGCTTGGCTGAATTATTCAATCGGGAAATTAAAAGAATTATGGTAAAATTAGTGAATCCAACAAAAATGGATTTGTCAGTCAAACTTGACTATGCCTTGTGGGCTTATAGGACTGCATACAGAACTCCTATAGGAATGTCCCCATATAGGCTAATATTTGAAAAAGCTTGTCCCTTTCCAGTTGAACTTGAGCATAAGGCATATTGGGTGATTAAAGAGTTCAATTATAATTTGAAAGATGCTGGTGAGAAAAGATTGTTACAATTAAATGAGCTTGAAGAGATAAGGAATGAATCTTATGAAAGTGCCAAAATTTATAAAGAAAAAATGAAGGTGTGGCATGATAGAAGGATTCTTACTAAAAAGTTTTAGCCAGAGCAACAAGTTTTGCTATATAATTCAAGGTTAAGATTATTTGTAGGCAAAATTAAGTCTAGGTGGATGGGCCAATTTATTATGATTAAAGTTTATCCTTATGGAGCTGTGGATATACCAGAGTAAGCACTGGTTATGTCAGGCTGACGACGTAAAAGCAAGCACTTTGTAGGAGTCAACCCATAGTTATCAATGTGTTTTTATTTTGATTGTTGTTTTATATGTGATTAAGAAAATTTGTGGTAGTATTTTTGCGACTATTATGTGTTAGTATTGATTTACACCTTTATTTAGTAATCTAGACATGTTAAAATGAGAATTATGACGTTAAGTTGACTAGTGCAAAAATGTGCAATGGTGCTTAAGCGCCAAATTTGACGCTTAAGTGCTAAGCGCGACAGTTTAAAAACATGTGCGAAATTAATATTCTAGAAGGGAAAACCGCCTAGAAGTTTGCAAGAATGTGCCAAGGCAGTTTCTAAACGTGTCTAGGAGTTATTGGAAAGATTTAAGCCTACAAATAGAAGGGTTTAGGAAGGAATTTCACCCCAGATCATTTCTAGCCATAAAGTCTAAGAGAGAAATAGATTTTAAGATGATGTGTTCATTGGAGATGGATTTGAAGAAAAAGGAGGAGACCATGAGGAAGAAATTCATTAGTTAAAGTGCACAAGAGATGTATAAAAGTTTCTTAGCCGTTATTGAAGGGATATCAGAGAAGATCAACAAAATTGAAAATACCATGTCTGTACTGGAGACTAAGGTATTGGAGATTCATGCACATCTTGAGCACATTAGATGACAATTAAAAATGAAATTTAGCCATACTAGTTATATAGAGGAAGAAGATAAGGAGATGTTTCTTAAGCAAAAGTGGATTGAAGAAGATTGCATCTGAGTACATCACCACCGTCCGTTTTATCAACTTTATATTCCAGTTTCCCTAGGAGAGACTAATGAAAGACCTGAATTTGTTCCTTCTAATGAAGAATGAAATTAAGTTCTATGTTTAAAGTTATGTTTTTGTGTGTTTAAATTCATTTTCTTTAAGTGTTTTAGTGTTTGAGACTTGCTTTTAGTGTTTGTGTTACTTAGGTGTTTAATTGTGAAAGATTGTTAAGTGTTTGTATTTAAGAAAATTTTCCCATCCAAGACTATTTGGCATGAGAACTAAGTGTTTAAATGTATTTGTACTTGTTTGTGAATTAATATAAGTTTTTTTGTGTGAAATTATGTGTTATTTTAGCCTGCTTGAAATAGTTATTAACGAGATTTTTGAGATAAATGAGAGTTACAGGAAGTTGAAAATAGTCATTTAAGTGCTATGAGACCATTTAAGGGTGGTTTACTTAGGCAAATAGTGCATTTTACTTTAATTTGAAATTTTTGAAAATCGTGCACTGGCGCCTAAGCGCCACATCTCGTGCTTAAACGCGAGCAAAGCTGAGAGGCAGGCGCCTAAGCGCCACTTCCATGTGCTTAAGCGTCGGTTCACAAAAATCGGTTTACGAACGGTTAAAAGTGAATTTTTGAGCCAAAAATCACCATTTTTACCCCTCCTGTCACCTTCAACCTCTCAAAATCACGGTTTTGGAAGGCTAGGGCACATCTAAAGTGAAGATTTCTTAGTGGAATCAAGTGAAATTTGCTAGATCCAAGTTCCTTGAGG
>NW_018219705.1:95471-97151 GCF_001263595.1 Phalaenopsis equestris | reverse complement strand
TAGTTCAAAAGCTCAAGATCGGTATAGTGATGCGTTGCACCTTTTGATTGTTCATTGAGAATGGGAATGATTCTATTATTTTTCTGTTGTGGTTGTGATTTCAGTAGTACGGGAGTTTTATGAAAACCTTCCTGAGGCGGAAGAGGATCAAGTTATGGTTTGAGGAAAGTTGGTACCTTTTTCATTAGAGGTAATCAACTTATTTTACCATTTACCACCGGATACGTTATATTTTTATGCAAATTATAGTCCTACTGAAGAGGAGTTAGACAAGATTAATTCATACTTGACTATTGGGAGAAGATTTTGGAAGATTACCAATGAGAGTAGAGTCAACTTCCCAACTTCAAAGTTATGTGCACCTTCAAAGGCCTGACACTATTTTATTTCTGCTCATCTGCTTCTGACCAATCATCTCAGTGAAGTGACCAGAGAAAGAGCGACGTTGAACAATTGTATTCAAGAGGGAAAGCTCATCAACATTGAAGCTTTGATCTGTCAGACTATCATCAGTTCTGCTACAGCTGTTACAACTACAGGTTTGGGATTTGCTTCCTGGATCTTTTCTTTCTGTGAGCAGGCTGGAGTTAAATATGATAGCTGGGAGGAAGTATTATTACCTCTAAAGCTAATCACTAAGGTGAATGTGAAGACTTATTTTGAGCATTCAATATTTGGCTGGAGAGGAGGATTTTCTTGGAGCTATGGAATGGAGACGTCTGCTGCTTCTACATCTAGATCATAGACCTCACGTGCTTCTACATCTCGAGGTGAGTCTACTGAGACCTGAGAATAAATTTTACAGAGGATGATGGATAATATTAATTTTACCACTGATAGGGTACAAAATTTTGAACATTTTGCAGATCATACTGATAGGTATAATAGGAGAAAAAAGTGATTATGAAGAGAAATTTCACTCATCTTTGAAGAGCCTCATTAGGGGTAACCAAGGAGTGAAATTTACTCCATATCCTAGATACCCTGATTGTAAGCCTGCAAATGTTTGGGATAGCGGTGATTCAAACGATGAAGAGTAGAGCTGAGAGATTTATTTTATGATTGTAATATGATATGAACTATGTGGTTCGGGCGTTCTACATTTGCATCTGTGTGTTGGTTTGAACTATGTGATGTGGTTTGTACTTCTATGTTTAAGTGAGAATTCTGATGTGACATATTTTCATGTTTTAGACTTGAGACATGTATGTATGTTTACTTGTTTAGATATTGTGATGTGTGAGTGTTTTATTTTTAATTGTATTGTAATGTTTGTGTTAGTTAGTAGATAATTTTAAAAGTATAGGGTAGTAACTATTGTGAGTTTAGTGATTTAGTTAGTTTAGAACTTAACTTAATTCTATATCTGTTGTAAAGTTGAGAATCTTGTTAACTTAGGTCTTAAATTTAAAACTTAGGAAAATGCTACCGTGTATTTTTCTTTTATCATCTTAGTGTGTTTGTTTTTATGCTCACATCGTGAAATCAAGTTAGTGTGTTTGTTTACTTTTATGTTTATACCCACTGCTTAGAAGTCTATTGAATCTCTACATATAAAATCGAAATGAAAATATAGAAAATTTGATGAAAAATTAGTTTTACTCGTGTTTTTAGTTTTATACTTGTATCATTAGGGTTTAAAAAATCATGTTAGTATGTTATTTAAATTTTTCATTCCTG
>NW_018219705.1:94280-94856 GCF_001263595.1 Phalaenopsis equestris | reverse complement strand
GATTTCTAAACTTTAAGTTGGTCTCATTTACTGAATATTTTTTCTAAATTAGACTGTTATATTTCTAAATCAAAATTTTAGTAACTCTTAAAGAAACTCATATACATATCATACATAGCATACAAATTTAGCTTTTAAAGATTGAAGTGTCACTTGAGGATAAGTAACATTTTAAATTTGGGGGATTTTGATACACCTAAAATATATAGTATTTTTAGACACATTTTTTTTCCTATTTTTGATATATTGCATTTTAATGGAAGGTATTTTTGTGTTTTTCTTGCAAATACAGGTAAAAAGGGTGAAAATTGCTTAAAGGAGTGAGAAAGGGAGGGAAAATTGATCAAGTTCTGGAGCAAAAAGGTGAAAAATATGCAAAAGAGTTTGGGCGCCTAAGCGCCAAATCGGGCGCTTACGCACCTGTTAAACAGAGAAGGCCGCACCTAAGCACCAGAGGCCCCGCGCTTAAGCGCCAATGGTAGTTATTGGATGAGTAAATTCGGTTTTTGCAAATTTTGAAGAGGTTTTTTTAGGCACCCATTGGCTTAATAGGTGGTTATAACCACCATGGACAAA
>NW_018219705.1:82136-94210 GCF_001263595.1 Phalaenopsis equestris | reverse complement strand
AAACCAAGACACCTTTTGAAAAATTATAAAAGAAAGAAGATTGAGACTTTGAAATAGGTCCTGAAAGTATTGGAAAGTTTTGAAAGTTCTCATTTAGGGAGTTAATTCGGAGAGATTTTTAGGCACCACTTTTACTTTTATTTTATCCTTTTTGTTATTTTATTTTGAGTGATTGCAAAGAGAAGAGAATCAAAGCAACTTCAAGAGTTTGGTGGAGGACTTATGAAAAGTTTTTATCTTTCTATTTTGAGACTACGTTTTGTTTTAATTGAGACTTATTGTTGGTTTGACAATGATTTCTTCTTTTAAACTAAAGTGTGATTTTATTTTCTTCATAAATTCTGAGTAGTTTTCTTTTTTATCTTACTTCTTAAAATGATAAGTAATTAAGTATTGGATGGAAGTTGGGGAAAGTATTGATCTTCAATGATGGAAGAAGTTGTGATGATTTAAATCCATGCACTTCATTCACTTCCTTATTTGGCTAATCCACATGTTAAAATTTGTTGTGAGAACATATAAGAACCGGGCTGATATTGTCTCAGTCAAGAATTGGAAAGAATCACATGAAGTTGTATGAATGAGAATATAGTTCATATGATTGAGTGCAAATAAATAGGGAAATATTCATTGAAGGGTGTAGAGTTTGAGGACTTTAAAGTGACAGGTTAAAGTCCCCAACTTGGTTTATTATTTTAGGTTCTAATAAGAGAATGTTAGCCCTAGGTAGAGGGAATCGAGGGAACTCTATAGTGAGAGCTAGTATCTTCCCTGCCTAGCCGGTCTTCAGAACTATTAAAACTTTAAATTAACCAATATTTTTTATAGCATCTCTAGTAAGGGTAAAGAATATTATTGCTCTTATTTGGCATAACACAATTTGCATACTTCCACAACAGAATTCCTATACTTATTACTGATTTATAATAAGAAGAAAGATATTTTCATATTTAGTGCTTTTCTTCTACAAAAACTCTAGTTATCTTTTTAAATTATTATTGTTCTATCAAAATATTGAAAGTACAAAAAATATTTAAATTTTCATTACTGCTAGAATCATCTTTAGTTTAGATAATTATCTTTTTATTAAAAATAGAAAGTTTGTTGTTCAATAGTTCATATTGCATATTCTTCCTATGGGTTCGATATTCAGGTCTTATCAAAAAAGTTTTATATTACTTTATAACGATATGTATACTTGTGTAGTATCCAAATATATATAAATTAAAAGTTAAATTCTTATTTTTCTTCAAGATCAAGTTTTTGGTTTTGTTGCAAAGTAAGAAAATATAAGTGAAATATAGTCTGAATTATTGTTGTACTGTGCATATTAGCAGTGTCCAGGGATCAGTAAGCAACTAATTAACTTAAGTAACTACTTGCAATATGAAGGCTATATAAATAAAATATCTTTTTCCTTACCATGAATCAGTAATAAGTATAGAAATTCTATTGTGGAAGTATGTTAAATGTGCTGTGCCAAATAGGAACAATTATATGCTTTACCCTTATTAGAGATGCTATAAAGAACACTAGCTAATCTATAATTTAAATAATCTTGAAGACTAATTAGGTAGGAAAGATATCAACTCCCACTCTAGAGTTCCCTCTTCTCCCTCCAAAAGATTTCATCTCTCACTCTAGAGTTCCCTCTTCTCCCTCCACTTGGGGGCTAACATATTGTATCAAAACCTTAAACTATAAATCAAATATGGGGGCTTTAGCCTGTCACTCTAAAGTCCTCTAATTCTACAACCTTAAAAAGTTTATTTCCCTATTTATTTGCACTCAACCCCATGAACTACATTCTCATTTATGAAATCAATATGTGATTCTAACCATTTGTTGACGGAGACAATACCATCTCTGATCATACATGTTCTCACAATAGGTATTAATATCAAAATTAGCCAAATTAAGAAGTAAATGATGTGCAAGGTTTCAAATCATCATAACTTGTTCCAACATTGAAGTATAATACTTCACACAACATCCTTTAAACACTTAATCACTTATCATTTTAAGGAAAAAGATAAAGAAAACTACTCAGAATTTATGGAGAAAACACAACCACACATGAGTTTAAAAGCAGAAATCATGCAAACGAACAAGAAATCTAGATTAAAACTAGGTGTAGTCACAAGGACAAACACTTATCCCAAATTCTCTCCACCAAATGTCTTGAAGTTTCTTTGAATTCTCTTCCTTCACTCATAATACAAACTAACTCTCAAAATAAAAATAAAGTGGTCGGTTGCGGCGGCGGCGGTTACTTGGATGAATGATGGCTGTAAAATATGATGCGTGGTTGGCTACTTCTCTTGGATAATCTAAGTCTTTTCTTATAAAAATCAAAGGGGTGCATTTGTGTCTCTTCAAAAATGTGTCTTCATTCAATGAATCTTCTAGAAGTTGCCTCCTCAAAAGTCAATTGGATGAATTTTTGTGTCCATGGGATATTTCCCACATTTTTTACCAAGGGTTGTTTCAAACACCTCTTCAAAATTTTTTTCAAATTTAATGAATCATCACATAACTACTTCTGGCACTTAAGCGCGAGATACCTAGCACTTAGGCTTGGCTCTCTGGTGCATAGGCGTGAATCCTGAGCGCCTCAGTTCATTTTTGCACCTTTCTTCATTTTTGGTTCAAATTTGACCCATTTTCACTCCTTTTAACATTTTTCATCCATTTGATTGTACCTAAAAGAAAAACACACAAATATCTTTAATTAAAGTGCAATGTCTAAAAAATAGATATAAAAATGTGTATAAAAATATTATATATTTTAGGTGTATCAAAATACCCCAAACTTAAGATGTTAATTCTCCTCAAGTGACCCTTTAATCCTTAAAAACCAACATAAGTAGATGATGTATATATGTTTCTTTAGGAGTTACCAAAATTTTGATGTAGAAATATAGTAGTCCAGTTTAGAAAAAATATTAGTAAATGAGATCAACTTAGAGTTTAGAAATTTTTAAATTTAAGAAATATGAAAATATGAGTTTCTATATAATTCAAAAATATTGTAGATTCTCCAAATATAGAGTTTAGGCATTCAACCATCTCCACTTAAAAATTTTTATTGAGCATAATTTTACTTACTATATTATATCATTAAGCTTAAGAGTTTCTCAAGTCTCATACTTTAAAAATATCAGATGTCGACCAATCTTTGATTAGGCACTAATCCTCAAGCTTCTCCTCTCTTTTTTTAATTTTTCTTTTCTTTTTCTTTGTCTTTTCCTTTTCTTTTTCTTTTTCTTATCTTTTTCTCTCTCAGGCAAGGATTACTATATCTGGAGAGGCATTTAACAATTTTGAATTCC
The DNA here is from genome assembly GCF_001263595.1 of Phalaenopsis equestris. Lineage (NCBI taxonomy): Eukaryota > Viridiplantae > Streptophyta > Magnoliopsida > Asparagales > Orchidaceae > Phalaenopsis > Phalaenopsis equestris. Next base: position 90,878 of record NW_018219705.1, on the reverse strand, counting down.
ACTCTTCCTTTCCTAAAGTAAAGAATTGATATTTTTCTTTCACTTAAAAACATAATAATAGTTTTGAAAATTAATTTCAATAAAAGAAATTTATGTTTAGAAAATAAAAGTATAAATCTTCTAAATTTTTCAAAAATATAATTTTTCCTACTAAAGTAAGTTACACTATATTTAGCACTTTAGACACCAAAAATTTTAACTTATAGTTTTTCTTCATTACTATAAATTTTAACTAAATTCTCTTACTCATTTCTATTCTCAAAATTTTACTTACCTAATATAACTTCATATACATAATCATTTTCTTAAAATCAAAATCAAATTTATTTGAAGTATATTTGAGAACAAATAAACTTTTTAGGTTCTTTAGAAAATTTTTCATCCCCACCCCCCAAACTTAAATTTTTTTTTAATAGAATAAAACATTTTAGCAGCATATATAAATAGGCAGAAATGAAAACTAAAAATAACATGCTTGCAGGAATTTTCATTTCCTAAATATGCAATTACAAAAATTTACAAATAGGAGTAAAAATTAAATTGATCAAATTTTAATTTACTTAACATATAAAGATTCAACAAACTTCTATGCAGTGGAGTATAACATAAAAGCAAACAAACACACTAAAACACACTAACAAACATACACAAACATACACAACTGCATCATAAAGAAAAATAACTGGTAGTAAATTGAAAATTTTAAACATTTGGCTTTTAAGTAGAAAGTTAGCTAGATTCTAAACTTTTCTAAGATTCCAGAATTAAATTCAGCATAGACTAACTAAATACATTAAACAACATAATTAACACAATTACTACCACACAAACATAATAACTACTCATAAAACACAAATATATCATATTAGGTGTATGAAAAAAAACATAAAAAAACCAATAGTTTCAACAATCACAACTAAAAACATAATAAAAAGTACAGAATACCTATACCATCCACAGTTCATAACAACACATAAACTAAAAATTAAACAAAACTATAGATCCAAGCTAATTATATTCATCCTCTACATAACTATCGTCCCTACGCCAAGTAGCTGCAGGTTCGTATGGTGGATATCTGGGGTATTGAGGAAATACAACATCCTGGTTACCCCTCAGGAGGTTTTCCATAGCTAAGTTGAATTCACCCTCATAATCACTATGTCTCTTCATATACCCATTCATATGTTCTGCAAAATGCTCTAAGTTTTACACCTTTTCATTGGTATATATAACATTATTCAATATCCTTTCCATTAGCTATGACTGAGAGTCAGATCCAAAAGTCTGACCCCATGATGTAGAAGCATGTGAAGTAGAAGCTCGTCACGTCGAAGCAGTAGAGCTATTAGAGAATCCACCCCTCCAGCCAAAAATAGAATGATGTGAATAAAATTTCACATTCACACTGGTAATAGGCTTTAGTGGCTGTAAGATCTCCTCCCAACTATCAAATCTAACTCCATCTTACTCACATAAAAAAAAAGATCAAGGATACGAATACCAGACCTGTAGTAGTAGTAGTAGCGACGGTTGAATTGACAATAACTTCATGAATCAAAGCTCCAATATCAATAGGCTTGAACTGCTGAATGTAATAGTTCAAGGTTTCATGATCTTGAGTCACTTCACTCAAATGATTCGTAGGCAGCAAATGAGCAGAAATAAAATAATGCCATGCATTTGCAGTGTCATCCAACTTTAAAGTAGAAAAGTTTACTCTTCTTTCATTTGTTATCTTTCATAACCCTCTCCCTACAGTCAAAGATGAAATAATATCGTCTAACACCTCCTCAGTAGGACTATAGTTTGAATAAAAAAATAAAGTAGTCGGGGGCAAATGATAAAACTAAGCTTTGGGGAGATTTTCATAGAACTCCCGTACAATAGAAATCACTGCTACAGCAGAAAAACAACAGAACTGCTCCCATTGGCGGTGAATATTCCACATCAGCTTCAGGGAGATTCACATAGAACTCTCGCAAAACAAAAATCACTACGATAGCAGAAAAACAACAGAACTGCTCCCATTGGCGGTGAATATTCCAATCTTCCACGGCTCCTCCTGGACTTTTAAAACACCGCCCAGGAATCAATTTTCTTGATTACAGTGCATCACTGTATCGATCCTGAGCTCTTGATCTGACAAACTTGTTTGAATCGAATGGAGCCTTCCCCTTACTTCTCCTCATTCTTGGTGTCATTTCTAAAAAATGTATAAAATTAAAAATAAATTCCACATTCAACTCCAAATCACTAAACTAAACTCCTAAAAGCTTAAACTAACAAATCCATGCCTTTCCATAGATACTTCTCAAAATTTCACCATGAATAGTGATTTTCAGGTAGCTCATGAATGTGCTTAAAATACATAGTGAAAATAAAAAAAAATTGCATAGATGTGAAGCTCTTACCTCAAGGATATTAAATCTAGCAATTTTTGCCTCAAATCACCAAGAAATCTTCAAATATGGTAAGCTCTAGCTTAAAAATCATGAATGAACCGAGGAAGAAGATGAAGTGAGGTGTGAAAATGGTGTTTTTGAACCGAATTTTCACTTAAAACTGTTCGCAAACAGGTTTTTGTTAACTGGCGCTTAAGAGAAAATGGTTTAGCGCTTAGGCGCCTGTCTCTCAGTTTAGGTAGCGCTTAAGCATGGTTTTGGCACTTAGGCGCTGGTGCACAAATTTTGATTTTTTGATTTAAGTGAAATGCACTCCTAGCCTAAGTCAACCAACCCTATATGGTCTCATAACACTTTATATACTATTTACCTTCCTCTTAACTCTCCTCTTACTCAAGATTCACCAATCTTAACTAATTCGATTCAATACACAATAACATGAAATTTCACACAAACAGAACACTTAAATTCATTCACGAACGATTACAAACCTTTTCAAATACTTAAATTCTCAATCCAAATGTCTTGGATGAGAAAATTCCTAATACAAACATAAGACAATTATCACAGTAAAAACATACTAAATACACTTAACATAAAAGAAAGACTAAACACACTTAATAAAAAACAAATAACTTAATTCCACTCTCCATTTGGTGGAACAAATACTGGCCTCTCATTTGTCTCTCCACCAGTATTTGGAATGTATATTTGAAAGAACAGACGATGATTAATAACTCTGGTTGAATCTTCTTCAATCCACTTGTTCTTCAGATACATAGCCATATCCACTTCTTCTATAAAACTGGTTTGACTAAACTGCATCTTAAGTTTCCATCCCATATGATCCAGATGTGCGTTAACTTTCATCACTTTTGCTTCAATTGAAGCCACGTTAGCCTCAAATTTAGTGATTTTCTCCGTTATCCATTCGATAGTAACGACTAAGAAATTATTATCCAAGTCTTGTGCACTCTGACTAATAAACTTGTTTCTCATTACTTTCTCCTTCTTCTTCAAATCACTCTCCCAAGATGACATTTTTCCAAACTCTTCTCTTCTCTCTTAGAATTTTAGGGTTAAATAGAGGTGTGGTGAAATTTCTACTGTTACCCTTCTATTTATAGACTCTAAACTCTTCCTAAAACTCCTTGACATGTCCTAGAACTGTCTCCCACACCAAAGCCAACCAAATCTCAGCTAAAACTTCTCAAAACCAAAATTCACAAATGTTTATTAACTGCCGTGCTTAAGTGCCTGTGCTCACTTTAGCACATGTCAACTTATCATTTAAATACTCATTCTTACATGTCTAAGTCATCTTTAAAGGTCTTAGAATAACCACTAACTCATTTTATAATAAAAAATACTACCAGAATTTTCTAAATCACACACAACAACATAACAATAAAAACAAACACACAGATAACTATGGGGTGCCTCCTACAGAGTGCTTGGTTTAATGTCGTTAGCCTTATGTAACAAATGCTTATTCCGGTTGACCCAACATCAAAAACTCATTTCATTTAACTTGGTCACCTAAAAAGTAGAATTTTAGCTTGTGACCATTCACTTTGAATATTTTATTTATTTTAGGATCTTTGATATCCACATATCCATAGGGATAAACTTTCATCACATGAATGGGCCCATCCATATGGACTTAAGTTTGCCTGGAAATATCCTTAATATTGCATTGTAAAGAAAAACTTGTTGCCTTGGTTGAAAATTTTTAGTAAGAATCCTCCGATCAAGGCCCATCCATATGGACTTAAGTTTGCCTGGAAATATCCTTAATATTGCATTGTAAAGAAAAACTTGTTGCCTTGGTTGAAAATTTTTAGTAAGAATCCTCCGATCAAACCACATCTTCATCTTTTCTTTGTAAATCTTAGCACTTTCATAAGATTCATTCATTATCTCTTCAGACTCATTCAATTACAATAACCTTTTCTCACCAGCATCTTTTAAATTATAATTAAAATCTTTATCTTTAATAGCCCAATATGCTTTATGCTCAGTTTTAACTGGTAAGTGACAAGCTTTCCCAAATACTAGCCTGTGTGAAGACATTCCTATAGGAGTTCTGTATGCAGTCTTATAAGCCAACAAAGCATAATCAAGTTTGACTGACCAATCCATTTTGGTTGAATTCATAGATTTTCAAATATTCTTTTAATTTCATGATTGGATAATTCAACCAAACCACTTGCCTGTGGATGATATACAATAGTAATTCTATGGTTTATATGATATTTCCTTAAAAACTTCTCCATTATTGCATTTCTGAAATGAATTCCCCCATCATTTATGATTACTCTAGGCATCCCAAATCTACAAAATATATTCATTCTTAAAAACTTTGCACCAGTTTGAGCATCACATCGAGGTAAAGCAACAACTTCTATCCATTTGGATACATAATCTACTGCTAGTAGTATATATAAATTTTCAAAAGATGGTATAAATGGTCCCATGAAATATAATCCTCAAACATCAAATATCTCAACTTCGAACACATAATTGAGGGGCATCTCATTCCTACTAGAAATGTTTCCTACTCATTGGCATCGATCCTAAGTTTTGATATAAGCGTTAACATCTTTAAAGATTGTAGGCCGATAAAATCAAGATTGTAAAATTTTTTATGTTGTTGTATCAACACCAAAATGTCCCCCAAAATCAGAATCATGACATTTTTGAATAATTTCATAAGTTTCTTCTAAAGGCACACATCTTCAAATAATTAGATAATTTCCTTGTTTATATAAAAATGGGTCATCCTAAAAATAAGTCTTAGCTTCAGTCAAGAATTTCTTCTTTTTTTGATATGTCATTCCATAGGGTATAATATCACTAATAATTAAATTCACGATGTCGGCATACCATGGAACACACCACTCATTAACATTGAACAATTCTTCATCTAGAAAATGTTCATCATTCACTTTTTCAAAACAAATTGATTTTTCAAATTCAATTTTGTACAAATGATCAACAATTTCATTCTCAGCTCCCGTCCTATCTTCTATTTGAAAGTCAAATTCTTGCAAAAGAAGAACCCATCTTATCAATATTCGTTTTGCATCATTCTTTTTCTTTAAATACTTAATAGCAGAATGATCTGTATGCGCAATATATTTAGTTCCTTAAGTATGATCTAAATTTATCAAAAGCATATACTACTACTAATAACTCTTTCTCATTTGTGGTATAATTAATTTGAGCTTCATTAAGAGTTCTACTAGCATAGTAGATAACTTTGAAAATTTTATCATGCTTTTGCCCTAAAACAACTCCAATAGCATAATCACTAGCATCACTTATTAATTCAAAAGGTTTATCCTAATATGGTGAAATAATAATTGATGCAGTAACTAAATTTTCTTTTAATAATTCAAATGCTTTTAGGTACTCTTTATCAAAATTAAAAATTATATCCTTTTCAAGTAAAATGGCATAGAAGCTTAACAATTTTTGAAAAGTCATTAATATATCCCCTGTAGAATCTAGCATGTCCTACAAAAATCCTAATTTCCTTTACACTTGGTGGGTGAGGTAAATTAGCAATCACTTGAATTTTTGCAGGGTCTACTTCCATATCATTTTCTGAAATTTGATTTCCCAAAACTATTCCTCTTGCCACCATAAATTAACATTTTTACCAATTAAGGACTAAATTTGTTTCTTCACTGCGCTTAAGAACTTTTGATAAATGTTCTAAACATGATTCAAATGAATTTCCAAACATTGAAAAATCATCCATAAAAATTTCAATACCTTTTTCAATTAATTCACAAAAAATAACCATCATACATCTTTAAAATTTAGCAGGTGCTTTACATAAATCAAAGAACATTCTTCTAAAAGCCAATATACCATAAGGACTGGTAAAAGTTATTTTCTCTTGATCCTCAGGAGCTATCTATATTTGGTGATAACTAGTATATTCATCCAGAAAACAAAAGTATTTATGCTCAGCTAGTCTATCCAACATTTGATCTAGAAAGGGTAGCGGAAAATGAGCTTTCCTAGTGAAGAGATTTAATTTTCTATAATCAATGCATATTCGCCATCCTATGACTTGTCTTATTGGTATTAACTCATTATGTTCATTCAAAGTCACATTCACTCTTCCTTTCTTAGGAACACAGTGAATTGGACTAACCCATGCACTATCTGAAATAGGGTAGATAATTCTAGCATCTAACCACTTTAGAATTTCTTTCTTAACAACTTCACTCATAATAAGATTCAATCTCCTTTGAGGATCAACCCTGGGTTTGCAGTTATCTTCCATTTGAATTCTATGAATACAAATTGAAGGACTGATTCCTTTTATATCAACAATTTTCCATCCAAAGGCTTTCTTATAACTCTTTAAAGTTTTTATCAAATACCCTTCTTCTTCTGTAGTTAATTTTGAGGAAATTATAACAGGTAATGTAGAGGAATCACCTAAAAAGGGATACTTTAAATGTTCAAGAAACAACTTCAACTCAAGCTCGGGAGGTTTTTCAATTGATGGACAAAAAGATGTATCTTTTTCTGTTGTGCCAAAAACTTCAAAACTTTCTTAAACATAATTTGAATATTCCTTATATAAATCTTCATATTGGTCTAGTTCCTCTTCTCGTTTATGTCCTAACTCTTTTATTTCAGATTTCTCTTCATAAGTTGCTTTGAAATGACATTCACTTAAGCATCTTATCACCTCCATCCTATAACATTCATCATCTTTACTTTTTGTAGGGTATTTCATTGATTTGAAAATATTAAATGTAACTGTTTGATCATTGATGCAAATAGTTAATTCTTCTTTCTGCACTTCTAACATTTCTCTTCCAGTGTATAGGAAAGGTCTCTCCAAATTGATAAGTATCTCCTTATCTTCCTCCATATCTAGCATAATGAAATCAACAGGAAATATAAATTGATCCACTTTCAGTAGGACATCTTCTATAAGTCCTTTAGGATATGTTATTGAACGATCTGCTAACTGCAGAGTTATAGTAGTAGGGGATATTTCTCCTAATCTCAATCTTTTAAATATTGATAATGGCATAAGGTTAATGGTTGCTCCTAAATCATATAAAGCTTTCCCATAAAATCTGTCTCCTATTGCACATGGAATTGTAAAGCTACTGACACACCAAAAATATGTTGGATTTTTCATATGTATTTTTACTTATTTTTTGTGATATTGCACTTTAAAGGAAGATATTTTTTATGTTTTGTTACAGGTGTGATGATTTAAGCATTTCGAGCAAAATAAAACAAAAAAGAATAAATTTGGTGCGAAAAGAGGCAAGTTAGACAAATCTGCCTACTGGCGCAGACATCGCCCTATACAGCGCTGACGACGCTCAATTCCTGAGAGTTTAGAATATTTGAAGCGATAAAGCATTGACAAAGCCCTATCCAGCATCAACCGCGCCCAAAGTCGGTTTGAGCCCAAATTTAATGTATTTGGACGAATTTTAGAGGGTTGCTTGAGGAATCTTTTGGGAAATTCATTCTAAACAAATTTAAAGTATTTTTGATGCCCTAGTTCAGTGGTTTGAGTCTTGTGGGGAGTGTTCTGTCTTGTTTGGAGAGTTTTGTGAGAGTCTAGAGTTTGTGAGAGTCTTGTGAAGGATTCCTCTCTAAGGAGTGTAGGAGGAGAAGGAGAGTGAGAGATTGCTTCTTCCTCTCTTATTTAAAGAGGGAATTATGTGTTGTTGTAAAGAGAGAAGAGAATTTAAAGGAACGAGAAGATAATTCACAGGATCTTCATGGGATTTTCTTGGGGAAGAAATTGAGATAAGTTGTACTTACTTCTTATTATTTGTATGGCATTGCTTTTATATATAAAATATTTGTTTTGTCGTATCTTCCTCATGATGGTTTTACACTTGGTGCTTTATTTACTTTTCAATCTGGCCAATTGAATTGTTAAAACTTGTTTTGAAACATAAGATCTAGAAGGACTATGTGTTCTACAACAAAAGTGAAGATCACATTCAAATTCCATAGATGGTGAAGTTCATGGGGATTTGTCGGCACTATTTTTGGTGTGGGGTTTGCCCGTAAGAAGCTGTCGGTCATCGGAATTGAAATCCCGTTGCCTGCTTCGGAAGGACGTTTTTTTAAAAAATTTAGTTTTGAAAAAGATGAAGTCAAACTGACCCCATAATTTTCCTAGTTTAGATGAAAGAGCGCTTTATCTTAAATCATGTATCTATCCCGAAGGATGAACGCAAGAATTGAGAGTGAGGCTCGATCAAATAAACTAAAGAAAGTTATGACATCCGGTTGGTCTGCGAAACCAATGTATTGGCCGACAAGTTCCCCTATT
>NW_018219705.1:62392-75379 GCF_001263595.1 Phalaenopsis equestris | reverse complement strand
AAAAAAAGAGTTTTGAATTTCTAATAGTGGGGTGCCTCTTCTAGTTTTCTAGGACTAGTCAATAGGAAAGTCCTATGGCTAGACCTAGGCTACTAAAGAAGTTTTCTAGACCTCAACCAAAAGTGAGGTCAACAGGATTGAATGCAAATAAATAAGAAAATATATTTTATTGGGCATAAAATTAGAGATTTTAGAGTGACATACTAAAATTCCCAATTCGGTCCTAGTGATTGGAAACTAAAATGAGAGTTAGCCTTCAAGGGAAGGGAAGTGAGAGCTTTGTAGTGAGAGCCAGTATCCTCCTATTCTAACTCTTTATAGCACTCAGAAGAGGGTAAATAAAATGTATGCTCCTATTTGGCACAATACAAGGTCTTCACTAATATTTATCTTTCACTCACCATAGTATCATTGTAAGGGGGAGGAAGCCTTTTCCATATTTGAAACTTTCAATACAAAACTTAGTTCTGTGTAAGATAACTTTGTTTAGAAGCTTAAAAAGTAACTTTAGAAACTTAAATGTTTAACCATCTTTACACTTTAGCAACTTTAATATTTACAGTACGCGCATTGTGATTTGGATATTAGATTTCTCTACTATGCTTTACGCTTTAAAGTTTCGTAACTTTCCCTATGGGATCGATAACTAGGACTCTATCAGAGCCTTGTTTTACTTGAGCGATACATATAATTACGTTTATATAAGTTTGACTAAATAAAAGATATAAAATTAATCAAAAATAGAAAGCGCACATCAAGTTTTGGTACCATTTTTGGAGATTAAAGTCTTCAAGTAGTAGTGTCTTCTTGATAAAACTGAGCATATAAGAAGACCACGATCAAGTTTTTGGCACCGTTGCTGGGGATTAAAGTCTTCAAGTAGTGGTGTCAACTTGATAAAACCTAGCATATAAAAAAGTCTCGATCAGCTACCGGATTCTTTAAGCTTTTCAGGAAGCTTTTTCTGAATTATAACACTGCACTCTTCACTAAGTGCAATAGTCTCATTATCCTCAAACTTCCTTTTCTTGTTAAGAATATCCTTCATAAACTTTACATAGCTTGACATTTGTTTTAGAGCTTCAGCAAATGAAATATTAATTGTAAGCTTCTTAAAAATTTCCATAAATTTTGAAAATTACTTATCCAAATTTTGTTGTGGGAGCCTCTGAGAAAATTGAAGTGGTGGTTTTTCCAAATCAACTTTAAGTGGAGAAACGCGTCCTCTTTTGGTTCTTTAATCTCTTCTCCCTCTACTTTAGCAACTTTTTGAACTTTGTCTTCCAATTCTCTTCTGCTTTTGTGTTGGCCGACTTTTACTTGCTCTTTATTCCGGTCTTTCAAATTTAATTCTGTATTATTAGGAAGTGTTCCTTGGGATCTATTATTGAATGAATTTGTGATTTGTCCAAGTTGATTCTCAATATTTCTAATTGTAGCTCCTTAACTTTGTAACTGATTTCCCATTTGTAACACCACTTTTTCAATAGACAACTTCTTCTCCTTAAATTATGGATTACTGTAAAACTTGGAGGATAAGTAAGTCTATAATACTATTCCCTTGGTTGTTCCAATTTCCTAATGGGTTTACTTAATTGTTCCCCCATTGTTGATTACTACCACCCGAATTGTTGTTCGAGTTATAGTTGGGATGGTTCTTCCAACCTGAGTTATAATAGTTTGAATATAAATATGAGTTATCCTACTTGTTGTTTATTGTTATTTATGGAATTCAAAGTTTCTAATGATGCTTGAGAATCTACCATTTGTCCTAATGAATTCTCTTCAATCACGGAAATTGGTTGAAAAAAATTTATTCCAAACTGGTCAACTTCCTTGAAATTGCAGCAACTTGATTTGCTGACATGATAAAAGCATCAGTTACATTAATATTGGCTACTTTCTTAAGATTTACTCTCTCAGAAGGCCATTGAAAATTATTGGTAGCCATTTCTTCAATTAAATCATAACTGTCATGAAATGGTTTTGACATCAATGAACCACCACCAGTGAGATCGATAATAGATCTATAAGATCCAGCTAATCCATTGTAAAAAGTTTAAATTATTAATTAATCTGGTATAGCATGGTGTGGACACTTTTTTAAGAGTTCCTTAAATCATTCACATGCTTCATAAATAGATTCCCCTTCAAACTGACCAACAAATGTAGTATCGTTTCTAAGCTTTGCATTCTTTTATGGTGGAAAATATTGAGCAAGGAATTTCTGCACTAAATCACTCTAAGTTATGATAGATCCAGGTGATAACAAATAAAACCATATCTTAGCTTTATTCCAGAGTAAGAAAGGAAATAATCTAAGTCTTATAGCATCATCTGATACACCATCATATTTAAATGTAATACACAATTCTAGAAAATTAGGAAGATGTAAATTTGGATCATCAGTTGGTGCTCCCCCAAACTAATTATTTGATATCATTTGGATAATAACAGGTTTAGGTTCAAATGAATTAGCCACTACAGTGGGTTTTTAAATACTACAATGAAGTTCATCCAACGTAGGGTTTGCATAATCTCTAAAAGATCTAAATTCTTCAACATTTTAATTATTTTATTTGCCATTTCTCAAAATTTTTTAGTAATTTTTAATTTTTTTCATTTCTCTAATAGTTCTTTCTAATTCATAATCGCAAGGCACAAGTTCTATGGAGCCTGAACTACGCATACATTACTATAAAACATAAAAAATAAATTAAATTAAAATAAAATCAAAACACACAACACAAACTTAATATAAAAACAACACTACAATATTCCTATAATAAATCTTAAAGTTTAAATAAGACTACAAAAATAGAAATTTTGCTTTCTAAAAACTTCTTTTGAAAATTTTGCAAATTTATGTAACTTTCCCCAGCAACGACACCAAAAACATGGTGTTGATTCTTCGGTATAAATGTAAAATGCGATGTATGTGATTATATGTTTAGTCTCCTTAATAGTGATTCTAAATCTGAAACAAAGCCAAAAATTTGATCTAAAGAAAAGCTAGGTAAATCTTCACTGTGAAGCAAATAAGAATACATTTATAATATTTAAATACGGGATACTACGCAAGAAAATGTATCGTTATCAACTAATATATTACTGACCCCATATTTTACATAGTTTAAATGAAAGAGCATTATATCTCAAACCCTGTATCTATCCCGTATAAGACTTGAGGATGAGGCTCTGTCAAATAAACTAAGAAATACATGACGTCCAACGAAAATCTTTTTTTTTTTGTAAGCCGACAAGTCCTCCTATTTAATATGAAAAATTAAATAGGGATTATATTAAGCTGGGCTCGGAAAAGCTTCCTATATGGGCAAGCCCCTATAGTTAATTACATCTTAGATAATCGAAGTCACCTAAGAAAACTCTTGATAAAAATCATGAAATGTTATCTTTAAAGAGCTCAAAAGGATAGGACTTTTCAACAAAGTCGGACAAAGAGGTGTGAAAGGGGAATGACTCAAATTTGGAACATTTTGTTTTAGGGTCCAAAGGAGGAAGAACTAGGAGATGTTTTAGATTTGGAGGAGAACCTCGGTGACTTTTCAAACTATCTTATGGTTTGGCTTCAATTTATTATAGTTTGGCTTCAATTTTGGAGAGAAATATTTAAATGTTTCATCCTGCCAATTTTATTAATTAGGGCTTAAACTTATGTGAAATAATAACACAAATAGCCTGAATGATGTGAAAATTTAGGTCGTAATGAACGACAACCTCTGAATCCTAAGACGAGTTAGGGCTTATATTGTATAAAACAATTGTACAAAGGCCTAAAGATAAGTTGATGATTTATGTTGCATAAGCAAACAACCTCAAAATCCTATGGCTTGTTGTATAATTCTAATGAAAGATATGCTGTTGCAGATCTTCTTGCTGTTGAAGATGGTCCTGCTACCCACGATGCTAGCTCCAAGCTCCTCTTTATGATGATTTTAAGTTTTCTAATGTGTCAAATTATAATGTCAAATCAGATGTCCCTATGGTTATGGTCCTTTAAAAGTTATGAAACATATTAAAGTTGTTTAGAGTGACACCGGTTAGGATCCTACGGTTCCCTCATTTCAGTATCACTATTTTCTATCGGATTCACTTATTCCAAATGAGTTTACTAAACTCAACTTAATGAATTCCGTACTTTCATGCAGACCACAGGAAGCCTCGTTAGTAACCGTAGGTTACCTCCTCCGAGGGATTCCCGATCATTCGATAAAGACGTCTTAATTAAGTTGCAATTATTATTTTGTGATGTTTGTGATTAAATTTTGGTTGTCTTACATTTTGAATGTTGTGTCGGTGAACTTTATCTTGATTGATTTTAGTTTTAGTTTTGAGTTTTGGTATTGGCTTTACAGCTATCCTAGCAGTTTTGGTTTTCATGCAGGGTGACATCATTGGTTAACATGCGAGCTCAAGACAAGAAGTACAGAAAGGTAAATACATTAATTTAAAAGCATACCTATCGATTCTTCTCGTTCCACCACCTGAAAGGTCAGTACTTGCAAGGCATGTATATAATTTTGCAAGAAATTTAAGTTGTAAGAGTAGATGAAGGTTTAGCTACAAAACCCCAAGTTATGATTTATTGAGTCTTGGAAGATCCTAGTGGATGATTTTAGAACAAAAATATGACAAGTCCAGTTTGCCCTTCAGAATGTCCAATAGATTTCAAAGTGCTTGGGGCATGACCCTAGATCACTTTGAAGATCTCTTGAAATATTCCGAGTTAATTTTGGACTTACCATATTGTTCCATTAATCATCCGAGGTTGAAGTGTGACTACCCCGTTGCTCAGTGAAACCTGATAATTTAATTATCTTAAGGATAGGGTACTCGATTAATTAATTGATGTTTTATTTAAAAGTTATGTGAGTGGGTGCCCCTAAGGTAAGTTTAGGTCATTTAAATGTTATGATGCCTACAATTAATGACAGGCTTGTAGTGTTTAAATATGTTAATCACCAATCATATCATCTTTTAAATTTGATCAACTGAGTTTATATGTCAAGCCTACTAAGCCATTAACAATCATGCTAGGTAGAATGGTGATTATTAAGATTTTGATTTAAGTGATGGGCTTAAGATAGAAAAGATGATAGTTTACTTTTCTTAAGCCCAAAGTTGAGGATGATGTGAGCATTCAATAAAGATACACAACACTTAAGAATCATTTAATCTTATTTGACTTCCAAGCCATGAAGATTAAGAGAATTAAGATTTTGTTGATGTTGTATAAGGGTAGTGAGTGAGTTTCTACCTTATAATCCCATTGTATTTCAATCATCCAAACATGTTTATTAAGATCAAAAGTACTTATTTTCCCCTCAAACACAACTCAAATGACTTTGAGGGTTTAGAGTGTCATGTCCATGAGGTAATTATAATATTTAGAGGAGAATATGTGGACCTCAAAATTTAATTTAAATTAAATATTTATTTAAACTTAGAAAATAGGATTCCTTAGAAATTGATTTATTTGACTTTACAAAATAAAGTTTTTTTATTTATGAGAAAATTATTAGAGGTTTTCTTAAGTCAGAGAAATACTTGGACAAACTTTCATGATTTTTTTGAATTAAATTATTATAATTATTTTAATGAGAGGATAAGGGAAATTCACTTTTAAGCATTTTAAAAATTATTTTTAACTTTGGAAAATTAGGAAAAATATTTTAATGAGTCCCAAGTGATCAGAGGACAATTAGACATATTTTGAAATGTTTTGATATTTTTGTTATTTTTAATTATTTCTAATCATTTTAAAATTCAAAATAAGGCTAAGAACTTCAGTATTTTCTAAAAAATAATTTTTTTATTTTTCCCAAGTGTCTCTGATCACAAAGAACTCAGAAAAACACTTTTCATAATTTCCTCAAGTGTATTTAATTTAATATAATTATTTTTGTACGAAAATATAAGGTTCCTTAGAAAATCAACTTTAATACCTGAACTTAATCAAATATTTTTTAAATTTTTATTGTGCGTAAACATGATTTTTATGAACAATGCGAAATTGATTTTTGTTAATTTTTAGTAAGTATATATTTTATAAAAATTCACATAAGATATTTACATTTAATTAAATATAGAAATTGACAGGATAATTCAAAGCATCTTAATATTTTTCCTAGACTTCTTTGACCATTGGAAACCTACTAAATTTATTCCCTTAATTTTCCAAATTATATTTTGATTTATATAATTAAAATAGCCAAAATGGTCACGTTAGCTTGAAAATTAGGGCTAGAAGCATAGTGATGTCCTTTGAACTTGGAAAAATCAGAAGACATGGCCTTTATCATGAGGACTGAACTCTCAAAATTTCAAGCTATGATGAGCAATATTTAGTCATGGAGAATTGAAATACCCTATAGGGTATTTAATTCATTAAAATAAGTGAATAAGGAAATAATTTTTATTTTTAGTCCACATTATTCTCCTCTCTTCACTGAGCAAGCGAGTATTTTTCTTTTATTTTTATGATTTTTCTAGATAAATATATGGATTTTTGAAGTTTAGGAATTTAAAATAATTCAAAAATCCTTATTTTTCTACTTATCTAGCACGACACTGACTGGATCCTAGTAGGCTCCAAAAGAACACGCGGCGCTCCGCCATTTAATGCCGCCAGCTACGTATCAGCCACGCAGACTGTGCTTTAGGGACCTTATCGTCATTCGGCTTCATCAAGTCCGTCCAATGGATAAACGAGAGATTAGATGACATTCGTTCATCGTCCCCAAGTGACCTATCCCGTAAGCCATTAACATTAAAACGTTAAGATCTTGGTCTAGACTCAACCAAATTGCATGGGGTTTATCTCTAAACCTTCATCTACTCTAGACGAACAAATTTATATGGTTAATCAAGTATGAAATCAAGCCATTACAAATGGAGAATCAAAACGAGCTCAGATTA
Source organism: Phalaenopsis equestris (assembly GCF_001263595.1). Taxonomy (NCBI): domain Eukaryota; kingdom Viridiplantae; phylum Streptophyta; class Magnoliopsida; order Asparagales; family Orchidaceae; genus Phalaenopsis; species Phalaenopsis equestris. Next base: position 68,440 of record NW_018219705.1, on the reverse strand, counting down.
GGGTTGAGGTTTAGTACCTTTATTTGAGAGGGGAGGTCTCAATCAGATGGTTGGTAGCTTTGATTGCACCCAATGAACCTCTGAATGAATTCTCAAGTCCTAGTGAATTTTCTAGGTATGATTTCGATCAAGGTGGATTTTAGGTGTTGGTCTAGAGCTATGCTAGAGGCTGTTTTAAAGGGGGGTTTGATGGGGAATCAACTCCTCTTGCTCTAGGAATGGTGTGTGCACAATTAATTTGAGTTTGGTGGACTATGGAGAGATGTCATGTTCTGAGTTGAAAGTTTGAGCTCAAAATTCAGCTCCCACAGTGGGAATCAAAGGGGGAAGATGGTTGGCTTAAGCTTAGGGATGCTTGGAGAGTCTCTGATGAGATTTTGGAAGATTTTCCCCAAGGAGTTTTAACTCTCTTCTTTAGCCGTGGAGGAGGTGAGTTGTTATAGAGGGACTTGGGGTGGAGCTCAGAGCCAATTAGTGGGTGAAAAAAGTGCTTAGGTGGAGGGTTGAGGAGCTCTAAGGAGCCATTGGAACGAGCTAGCCTCTAGGGTTAGAATTGGGTTTGATTTAGGGGTGGTGGCTCTCAATTTTGGCATTTTCCGGCCACTAGGCTGGCCGAAGGGGGGGGCCGAAAGGGCGAGGGGTGGTGGCCAGGTGGTCAGGTGAGCCAGCGGGAGGGTTAATTATGATTAACCCTCAATGGCACGTGATGATGGAGGGGATATTTTGGTTAAGGCTCAAATATGGGGTGAAATCCTTTAAATCAAGAGAACATTGGTCCATAGCTCATCTTGGCTGGTTTATGTCAGTTTAGTCTGGTCCATAGGGTGCATTTGGTGGCTGTGATGTGGTGTAATCAATTTGGTGGCTTAGGCATGGCTTAGTCAATTTTTTTGTGAAGGGGTTCAATTTGGGTCAAATGGCTAAAAGTTAGGTTTAGGTTAGGCTAGCCATGATATTGAGTTCAATTGATTGATCAAAATTGTGTAGATAATTGTCATAAGAGGTTTAGAAAAGATTTGGAGTGATTTTGAATTGATTTGGAGGTTCAAATTGAGGGATTTTTAGATTTTGGTCAATTTGGGCATGTTGGACTAGACTTCGGTCTAGGTTGGGTTAGGTCCAAATTAATGGTTGAGAATGGTGTATAGGAATGTCATGAAGAGTTTTCAACATCAATTTGGAGTCAATTTTTGGGTTAGGGCATTCAATTTGGTGGAATTTGGGGATATAGCCAATTTGGGGCAAATTTAGGGATTTTGAATGTGAGTTAAAATTGAGTGAAATTGACGCTTAAACAAGGCCAATTTAAGGTCCAATTTGATGTGTAGGATTTTTAGGAAAAGTTTATGATTAGAATTTAGGATTCAAATTGAGGCAATTGAGTGGGCTATGAGGTTCAATTGGATGAGATTGGGTCATGTGGTCAAAATTGGGGGTTTAAATGGGGGTTTTGACTTGGATCAAAATTGAGCTCAAAGCATGTTTCAATTAGGCTTAGATTTGGTTTGGATTAATCATATGAAAGATAGATTTGAGTTTAGGATTGAAATTGATGGGAATTGGGGCCAAATTAATGGACATTTGAAGTAAATTTGGGGGAAATTGGGCCGGGCGAATTTTGAGAAATTGGTCCTTTAAAGGCAATTTAGGGCTTTTGGTCGAAATTTGTCAAATTGGGTTCAATTGAAGGGTCCAAATGGGTTTTGGAGACATTTAAAATGATTTGAGTGATTTTGGATGTTTTGGGAAAGTTTGGGGTGCAAAGGGTATTTTTGTAATTTTGGCAAATATGACGGTATTTTGGTAATTTTGGTAATTTTGGGCAATTTGGGTATTTTGAAATGGCTTGAAATGATTTTTGAATAATTTTGGGTATTTTGGGTGAATTTAAAAATTTTCGTCAAATTTAAGGTTTAAAGGGCATTTAGGTAATTCAGGTGGAATTGGGGCAAAAGGCAAAGTTGGATTTTTTTTGGTAGAATTGGGGTGTCAACCACCTTATATGAGTTATGGACCAATAAAATCCCCATTTGGGCCATCTATACACTGGTCTTAGCTAAACCCTAGCCTAGGGCTAGTGGGTTTAGGGGACCATCTACATGAGTCTCCCAAAAGATCAAGGGATCAAAGTTAACTATTTGGGTTTAGGGTTGAGAAGTTTAGGTTTAGGGTTGTGAGTGATTGTGAGGTGTAAGTGAGTGAACTAGCTTCAGACCAACACCAGGGTCAACCCTAATGTCAAGCAGTCCTATGGGGACTCTCCTTAAGATCCTCCATAGTGACCCCACCTATTAAGTGCTAGAGGTTAGGACTAATATGTGGAACTTCAAGTTGAGCAAGGAAGAGTTTAGAGTTTCTAATGGTGAGCCTTTTCTAGTTTTCTAGGAATAGTCAACAGGAAAGTCCTATGACTAGACCCTGGACTACTAAAGAGGGAAAACTAAACCTCAACCAAAAGTGAGGTCAATAAGGGAAAATAACAATATGCACTTTAGAAATTTAGAAATTTTAGATGACAAAAATCTACTTAACAAAATATTCATAAGATGTTATAATAAGAATGAAAATTCAATTCTTTTTATAATTTTCAGTTTATGAAAACAAAGTAAGTAGCTAATTAACTTAACTAACTTCTTGCAAGATGAAGGCTATATAAAAAAAAAATCTTTTTCTTTATCATGAATCAGTAATAAGTGTAGAAATTTTTTTGTGGAAGTATGCTAAATGTATTATGCCAAATAAGAGCAATTATAATATTTACCCTTACTAGAGATGCTATAAAGAACATTGGCTAATTTATAGTTTGAATAGTCTTGAAGACCGGTTCAGTAGGGAAGATACTAGCTCTCACTCTAGAGTTCTTCTCCCTCCACCTGGGGGCTAACATCTCGGATCTTACATGTTCTCACAATAGGTATTAACCTCATAATTGGCCAAATTAAGAAGTAAATGAAGTGCAAGGTTTCAAATGATCACAACTTCTTCCAACATTGAAGTCTAATACTTCACACAACTTCCTTTAAACACTTAATAACTTATCATTTTAAGGAAAGAGAAAAAGAAAACTACTCAGAATCAATGGACAAAACACAACCACACATGAGTTTAAAAGTAGAACTCATGCACACAAACAAGAAATCTAATTTAAAACCAGGTGTAGTCACAAGGATAAAAACTTAACTCAAATCCTCTCCACCAAATGCCTTGAAGTTTCTTTGAATTCTCTTCCTTCACTCATAATACAAACTAACACTCAAAATAAAGAGAAAGTAGCCGGCGGCAGCGGTTACTTGGATGAATGATGGCTGCAAAATTTGATGGGTGGCTGACCTCTTATCTTGGATAATTTAAGTCTTTTCTTATAAAAAACTAAAGGGTGCCTCTCTTCAAAAATGTGTCTCGATTCAATGAATCTTCTAGAATTCGTCAAAATAAATTTTTGCGTCCATGGAATATTTCCCACATTTTTACCAAGGGTTTCTTCAAACACCTCTTCATTAATTCATTCAAATTTAATAAATCATCACATAACTACTTCTAGCACTTAAGCACGGGGTACCTAGAGCTTAGGCGCGACTCTCTGGCACATGTGCGCGAATCCTGGTGCCTCAGTTCATTTTCACATATTTCTTCATTTTTGCTCCAAATTTGAACCTTTTTTCACTCCTTTTAGCATTTTTCATTAATTTTGTTATACCTGAAAGAAAAAAAAACACAAATAACTTTCATTAAAGTGCAATATCTAAAAAATAGGTAAAAAATGTGTATAAAAACACTATATATTTTAGATATATCAAGGAACCATGTTAAATTTAACTGGAACATCTAGTGGGAGAAACCAACAATGAGGAAATTACTAAGCAAAATCTTTAGGAAATTGGAATAATAAGGGTAGTACCAACTGTAGTACTTTTTATCCTCATGTATTTAACTCTATCTCACAATTCAAGGAAAAGAAGCTATCTTTGGAGGAAGTTGTATTGCAGATGGGAATCAACTGGAAAGTCAAGGTGTAGCAATTAAGAACATAAAAAGCCAATTGGGATAGATTGCTAACTCACTTAGTAATTGAAACCACGAAACTTTTCATAACAATATTGAGATTAATCCTAAGGAGAAAAATAGTGAGCATGCTAAAGCAGTTAAGTTAATGAGTGGAAGAGAATTAGAGGATGTAGTTTGGAAACATGTTGAAATTGAAAAGGTGATTAATAAACATGAAAGACCTTTTGAAGAAATTTCTAAAGATTTAGAAAAACTAATCTCACTAACTAAGCTTAACTTAGAAAAACCACCAACTTCATTTCCTTGACTTGTGAGTTACAAAGTTGGATCAACAATTTTCGACAATTTTTGAGATTTTTTGAAGCATTTAAAATGTTGACCATTAATATACCTTTTTCTGAGGCTCTAGTGCAATTGCATAGTTATGTAATGTTCATGAAAAAGAATCTTAATAAGAAGAGAAAGTTTGAAGATTATGAGACAATTACGCTCAGTGAGAAGTGTAGTGTCATCATTCAAAAGAAGCTTCCTCAAAAGTTTAAGGATCCTGGGAGCTTTACTATTGATACACCAAAAATATATTCATATTTAGACCTATATTTTATACTCATTTTTGGTCATATTGCACTTTAAAGGAAGTTATTTTTCATGTTTTTTTGCAGGCTGTTGATTTTTTAGGACTTGAAGCAAAAAGGAAGCAAAAAAGATGGAATATAGAGTCAAAATGACATTTTTGAAGAAATACTAAGCGCCGATGGTGCCAGGATGGACTCCAATAGCGCATAACTACAGAATTGAGGCCAAAATATACTTGACACCGATGGCACAAGGAGCAGTTTTGACGGTGTCATTTGACAGAGAGCACATAATTAACCACTAACGCTGACGGAGCCAGAATGGGCACCAACGGTGCTAAAGTCCAAGACCTATTTCTAGAAGATTCAACAAATTTGGAAGCATTTTGAAGAGTTTTTGGATGCACCTATTGGAAACCCGACATTTGGCTCTATTTAGGGCAAAAATTGATCAGAAAACGCCCTCTTCCACTCCCCCAACCACATAGAGTCCATTAGTCATTTATTTCTTTAGAGATTTGAGTTTTTGTGATGATTGTAAGTATGAATTCTTTTCTAAGAGTTGTTAGAGAGGGAGATAAGTGAGAGATTTCTTCTTCCTACATCTTGTAATAGAGAATCAAGAGTATTGTAAAGAGAGAAAGAGTCCAAGAGAGGCTACAAGGGATTTGCTTTGAAAAAGAGTTTTAGATAAGTGTTGTTTGTTCATTATTGTTGTATTAACTTTCTATTATATATAAAATTTGTGTTTTGTTGTATCTTTCTCATGAAGTCTGAGTAGTTTCCATTATCTTTCTCCTTACTCCGAGATACCTACTCTAAGATATGGTGAAATGAAGAGATAATTTGGATGTGTCAATTTTAAAATATAAAGTAAATTATGATGGTTTTTCAACTCCGGTCTTAATTCACTTTTCAATCTAGCCAATTGAAATGTTAAAATATGTTGTGAAACTTATTATCCAGGAAATGGAGTATGAGTTCTACAACTAAGTGAGAATCACATTTAATTCATTGGAGGAGTATTTCGTTCATGGAATTAAGTACAAATAAATAGGAAAATATACATTGTTGGGAGTAGAATTGGAGATTTTAGTGTGACAAACTAAAATCCCCAAGTTGGTCTTAGTGTTTAAGAACTAAAGTGAGTGTTAGCCTTCTGGGAAAGGGAAGTGCGAGCTCAAGAGCGAGAGCCAATATCCTCCCAGTCTAATGATCCACAGATGCCTTAATGCTTATGCACAGTATAACAATAATTATGATGGTATTTTTCACTTATATTTCCTTAATTTGAAATAAAACCAAAAACATGATTATGAAGAAAAATAAGAATTTAACTTTTTAATTTATATATATTTATATTGGGATACTATGCAAGTATACATATCGTTATCAAGTAATATATGACTTTTTGATTAAGACCTGAATATCGAACCCATAGGGAAGATTATGCAATATGCACTTTTTA
>NW_018219705.1:53774-62055 GCF_001263595.1 Phalaenopsis equestris | reverse complement strand
CCTTGATTCCCTCCACCTGGGGGCTAACATTCTCGTATCAGAACCTAAAACAATAAACCAAGTTGGGGGCTTTAACCAGTTACTTTAAAGTCCTCTAACTCTACACCCATCAATGAATATGGCTCTATTATTTGCACTCAATCATATGAACTACATTCTCATTCATACAACCTCATGTGATTTTTTCTAATTGTTGTCTGAGACAATACCAGCCCGGCTCTTACATGACAACTTAATTACTTATCATTTTAAGAAGAAAGATAAGGAAAACTACTCGGAATCCATGGAGAAAATAAAATCACACTTTAGTTTAAAAGAAGAAATCATTGTCAAACCAACAACAAGCCTCGATTAAAACCAATAGTAGTTTAAAACAAAAAGATAAAAACTTATTTTAAGTCCTCCACCAAACTCTTGAAGTTTCTTTGAATCTCTTCTCTTTTACTATCACTCAAAATAAAATAACAAAAAGGATAAGGTAAATAAAAAAGTTGTTCCTAAAAATCTCTCCAAACTAACTCCCTAGAAAGAAGTTTCAAAACTTGCCAATATTTTCAGGTCCCTTTTCTAAGTCTTCTCTTCTTTCTTTTATAGTTTTCCAACAGGCACCTTGGGATCTCTTCAAAATGTGTCTGTATTCGATGTATTTGCCCAAGATGCATCATTTCATGATAATTTCTGTCCATGGTGGTTACAATCACGTATTAAGCCAATGGGTGCCTCAAAAACCTCTTCTAAATTCATAAAAACTGATTTTACTCGTCTATTAACTTCCGCTGGCGCTTAAGCGCGGGGTCTCAGCGCTTAGGCATGGCCTTCTCTGTTTAATTGGCGCGTAGGCACCAAAACTCTTTTGCACAATTTTTCACCTTTTTGCTCCAAATTTGATCCTTTTTTTACTCCTTTAAGCATTTTTTGTCATTTTTACTTGTATCTGCAGGAGAAACATAAAAATACCTTCCATTAAAGCATAATATCTCAAAAATAAGTATAAAAATATATCTAAAAACATTATATAATTTAAGTGTATCACCTAACCATGAATTTAGGGACTAAAACTGAGATTAGCTAATGATTCTCTATAACACTGAATCAGGGTAGAGAGTTAAAATTGCTCTAATTTGGCACAATACATATTTAAACCATTTATCTCATCTCATTTTATCAAAAACTCATTGTAGTGGGAAAGATTTTTTTTTATATTAGATAACTTCATCACATAAACATAATTTGGTAGTTATTGTTTAAACTTTGCATTTCAGCTTTGCTAGTAGTTAATAATTTATTTCTAATAGTACATCAAATATTTAAAATTAGTGATAATAATTTTATTTTATTGCTGTGAATTTCCTAGTTAACTTATAATGTCAAATTTAAACCTTCCTCGTGGGATCGATATTTGGGGCTTAAACAGAAAGTCCTGTATTACTTGATAACAATACATATACTTTGATAGAATCCCTACATAATTTGCTTAAATTTTTTATTTATAAAATAACACATCAAGTTTTTGGAACCGTTGAAAAGTGGAGTCAACTTTATATATTTTGCACAACTATATCATTGGGATCAAGTTTTTGGCGCCGTTACCGGCGAAGGTAACGTTAAATTTAATAGATTTGGTAAGTTAGAAAATTTTGCAATAAATATAAAATATAAAAATAAAAATAATAATAAAACCAAAAATCTAATCTATATATATATATGTATATATACTTAAGAGTATTTTTAAGAAATTTTTCTTTGCTTATTATATTTGTTTATGCGAATGATTAGATTTGAAGGTTTAATACCTTACGATTCAGAATTAGAACGTACTATAAGAAAAATTTAAAAACAACAAAAAGAGATTAAAAATTTGAACAAAACGGTGAATAACTTCGATAATCAAATAAATGTATATATATATATATATATATAGCATCCACCTACATGGCCTTATATCAAAATCAATACTGATGGCAGCTTTTCTAAATTGGGTGCTAGAGTGGGTGGGGTTTTCAGGGACCTTACTGAACATTATTTACTTTATTTTCAAACTCCTGTTTTTGCCACTGATACTTTGGAAACTGAGTTGATTGCTGTTTATTAGGCCATTACATTTTCCAAGATGAACCATTGACAATATTTACTACTATAAGGAGACTCCCAAATTCTCTTGCAGCTGATACAAGATGGTAGGCCCTCCTCCTGGCATCATTTTCAATTGGTAAAAAAGATCCAGTTTCTTTAAAATTCTATGAATATCTAGCTCTCTTCAATTTATAGGGAAGGGAATAGACCTGCAAATTGGCTTGTCAGCTCTGGTATGTTTACACTTGAATGTGTTGTTTCTTACTACCCACCCCCTGCACTTCTGTTTCTAATGGATGGGGACCTTTTGTCTGTTCCCCACTTAAGAGTTACAGCTTGATCTCTTGCTACTACTGCTTTGATGAGCCTTGACTGGAATGATAACAAATAGTGGGACATTATGGTTCTTTTTTAGAGTGTTACTGGTACTGTTTATTATTTTTCTTTATTTTCTTTTTGGAGCAATACTTGTATTTTGGGACCAAAAAATATATTATATGAATATGTATTCTCCCTTTTAGCTGTAACGAGGGTCTGTTTCTGCGGTTGGGCAATCCCCTTATGTGTGAGTAATATTGTATTTTATTTTCTAGACTGGGGACCCTTCCGAACTAAGCAATTTTGTAATTTTACTTCTTATCAACATGTAGGGAGCCTAATCATGCTCCTTCTATCAAAAAAATAAAAATAAATAAATAAATAAATAAATTTAGTTTCCTCACGAGGAATTAAAAACAACTTTTTTAAAAGGTATAACAATTTCAAATATACATATATACTTAAGAGCATTTTAAAGAAAATTTTCTTTGCTTATTATATTTATTTATGCAAAATATTGGATCTGAAGGTTTTGTACCTTAAAATTTAGAATTAGAACGTACTAAAAGAAAAATTCAAAAACAAAAAAAAGAGATTACAAATTTTAACAAAATGGTGAATAACCTAGATAATCAAATAAATGAAAATCGACAAAGACCTTCAAAAGATTATGCTAATCCTACAATAGATGAACTTCACTTGACTATTCAAAATTTTGATGTTGCTGCTAATTCATTTGAGCTTAAATCTGCTATTATCCAATTAGTACAAAATAATCAGTTTGGAGAAACACATACTGAAGATCCTAACTTATACTTTGCTAGTCTTCTTGAAATATATGCAACTTTTAAATATGATGGATTGTCTAATAATGCTGTTAGGCTTAGAAATTTTCCTTTTTTATTAAGGGATAAAGCTAAAGCTTGGTTAAATTCATTAGCACTTGGATCTATCAGAACTTGGGGAGAACTATCCAAAAAAAATTTGGCAAAATATTTTCCACCCTCGAAAACCGCTAAGCTCAGAAAGAATATTAGAAATGATATTACATGAGCTTAGAAATGATATTACATGTTTTTGTCAGTTTGAAGGAGAATCAATATATGAAGCCTGAGAAAGATTTAAAGATCTCCTTAGGAAATATCTGCACCATGCTGTACCTTTGCTAGATTGGTTAATAATTCAAACCTTTTACAATGGATTGGTAGGATCATTAAGATCTATTATAGATGCTGCTGCAGGTAGATTATTAATGTCAAAACTTTTTGATGATGCATACTCTTTAATAGAGGAAATGGCTACTAACAATTTTCAATGGCCCTCTGAACGGGTAAATCTTAAAAGAGTAGCTAGTATTCATGATTTTGATGCAATTTCTATTTTAGCATCGAAAATTGCCATTATATAAAAAAATGATCAAATTGGAGTGAACTATTCTCAAATACCACTAGTATTAGAGGAAAATTCACTAGGACAGATAATTGATGCTCAATCATCTTATGAAACTTTGAATGCTATAAATAATTGAAATAATAATCTCTATTCTAATTATTATAACCCTAGATGGAAAAATCACTCTAATTTTAGTTGAAATAATTATAACAATTCGGTGAATCCCTCAGGAAATTCAAACAACCAAGGAAATCCTAACTATCGACCTTATTATCCTCCTAGATTTAACTCTAACACTAACCCACAAGTTAAGGAAAAGAAGTTCATTATGGAAGAATTAATGTTGAAGATGAGAAATCAAATACAAAATCAAGGGACTGCTATTAGAAATATTGAAAACCAATTAGGACATATTGCTACTGCACTTAGTAATAGACCTTCAGGAATTCTTCTGAGTACTATGGAAGTTAATCCAAAAGATCAAAATAAGGAGCAAATTAAAGCTATTTAGTTATGAAGTGGAAAAGAAGTAGAAACAAGAATCTAAAGAGAAATTAAAGTTGAGGAGGAGAAGGAAGAGATTGAAAGTGATCACAATGAAAATGAACTAATACAAGTTCCTTTAGAAAAACCACTACCTTCATTTCTTCAACAATTGAAGCAGAAGAATAAAGATAAATAATTTACAAAATTTTTGGAAATCCTTAAAAAAGTTAATGATAAATATTCCTTTCATTGAGGCTTCGGAACAAATGTCAAGTTATGTGAAATTTAAGAAGGATATACTAAACAAGAAAAAGGAAATTTTTTTATCATGAGACTATTGCCATGAAACTGTTACACTTAGTGAAGAGTGTAGCACTATTATCCAGAAAGAGCTTCCTAAAAAGTTAAAAGATCCTTGTAGTTTCACTATACCTTGTGCTATTGGTGAAAAGTTTTTTTGGAAAAGCCTTATGTAATTTAGGAGCAAGTATCAATCTTATGCCTTCTATCGATTTTTAAATGTTTATATTTAGGAGAGATTTCCCCTACTACTGTAACTCTTCAGTTAGCTGATCAATCAGTAACTTATCTTAAAGGAGTTATAGAAGATGTATTAGTGAAGGTGGATGACTTTATTTTTTCTATAAACTTTATCGTATTTGATATGGAGGAAGATAAATATATTCTTATCTATTCTTGTCATTTTGAGGAGACCATTTCTTGCAACAGGGAGAGCTGTGATAGATGAGTAAAATGGAGAATTAATAAAGAGAGTCAATGATTAAGAAGTAACATTTAATATTACAAAAGCTATGAAATATCCTGTAATAGAAAAAAATAATGATTGTTTTAGGGTGGAAGTTACTTATTATCTAAGTAATGAGCAATTTATGGAAGTATTTGAAGAAAAAATTAAGGCAAGAAGAGTATTTTTGAGAATAAAAATGAAATAATAGAAGAGAATTTAGAATATGTTCAGGACAAATTTGAAACTTTAGATTTGTTGGAAAATGATAAAAAAATCTTATTCAAGTATTACCTGCCCATTTAAAATATGTGTTTTTAGGAGATTCATCTACATTTCCTATTATTGTATCTTCTAATTTAACTAAAATTCAAGAAAAAAAATTAATAGAAATGTTGAAAAGATATAATAAGGCATTTGGATGGACATTAGCAGATATTAAAGGAATCAGTCCTTCAATTTGTATGTACAAAATGTTATTAGATGAACAGTATGAATCTAAAGCTAATCCTCAGAAGAGATTAAACCCATTAATTAAATAAGTTGTTAAAAGAAATCTTAAAATGATAATGGTTAGTTGTTGGAATTATATATCCTATTTCAGACAGTGCTTGGGTAAGCCCAATTCACTGTGTTCCAAAGAAAGTAGGATTGACAGTTGAAGTAATTGAGAAAAATAAATTAATTCTAATAAGACAAGTTACTGGTTGGCAAATTTGAATAGATTATAGAAAATTAAACATGACCATCAGGAAAGATCACTTTCCTTTACCCTTTTTAGACCAAATGTTGGATAGAATGGCTGGAAATAAATATTACTGCTTTCTGGATGGATATACCGGGTATCACCAAATTCTAATTATTTTTAAGGATTAAGAAAAGACAATGTTACAACATTTACAAGTCCTTATGGAACATTTGCTTTTCGTAGAATGCCTTTTGGACTATGTAAAGCACCTGCGACATTTCAATTTTTAATAAGTTAATTGAACATGGAATGGAAGTATTTATGGATGATTTTTATATATTCGTATGTCTTAATAATTTAGAAAAATTTCTGGAACTATGTGAAAAAATCAACCTAGTACTAAATTGGAAAAAATGTCAATTTATGGTTGCAGGAGGAATTGTACTTGGACATAAAGTTTCTAAACATGACATGGAAGTAAATCCTGCAAAAAAATTAAGTTATTGAGAAATTAACACCTCCTACTATGGTTAGACAGGTAAGAAATTTTCTAGGACATGCTGGTTTCTACAGGTGTTATATAAAAAAATTTTCAAAAAATAACTAAGTCATTATGTTAACTTTTAGAAAAGATACAAAATTTGATTTTAATGAGGAATGCATAAAAGCATTTGAACTGTTGAAAGAAAAATTAATCACTGCACCTATAATCGTTCCACCTGATTAGGAGAAACCATTTGAAATAATGTGTGATGCTAGTGATTATGCTATTGGAGCTGTTTTAGGAAAAAAAGCACAAGAAAATTTTCAAAGTTATCTACTATGCTAGTAGATCTCTTAATGAAGCTTAAATTAATTATTCAACAACTGAGAAAGAGGTATTAACAGTGTCTATGCCTTTGATAAGTTTAGACCTTACTTAATTGGAGCTAAATGTATAGTGCATATAGATCATTCTGCTATCAAATATTTGATGCAAAAGAAGGATGCTAAACAAAGATTAATTAGATGGATACTTCTATCGCAAGAGTTCAATTATATGAAAGAGTTCAATTTTATGGTAGTAGATAGAAAGAGAACTGATAATCAAATAACTGATTATTTCTTTATACTAGAACAAGAAATATTAGTTGATTTTGTAAATAAAATTTTGGAAACTTTCCCTGATGAACCATTATATAATATTGATGTAATGAAGAACAATTGTATAATATTGATGTAATGAATATACTATGGTATGCCGATATAGTAAATTATATTGTGAGTGATATTCTACCACCAAATATTAATAATCAACAATTAAGAAAATTTATTTATGATTCAAAAGTCTATTTATGGGATGACCCTTATTTATATAAACAGTGTAAATATCTAATTATTAGAAGGTGTGCGTCATATGAAGAAACTCAAGAAATAATTGAAAGATGTCATGATCCTAAATTTGGAAGACATTTTAGAACAAATAGAACTGCACATAAATTTTTTGCAAGCTGGATTTTATTGGCCTACTCTTTTTAGAGATGTTAATGATTATATTAAAACATGCGATTGATGTCAACGAGTAGGAAAAATTTCTAGAAGAAATGAAATGCATTTAAATTACACATTAAATTTTTGATGTGTGGGGATTAGATTTTATGGGACAATTTATGCCTTCATTTTGAAACTTATATATATTAATTGCTGTTGATTATATGTCCAAATGGATTCAAACTATTGTTGTACCTAAATGTGAGGCTCAGAGTGTTTCTAAATTTTTAATTAAAAATATTTTTACAAGATATGGAAATGCCGAGAGTGATTATTATGGATGGAGGATCCCATTTTAAGAATAAGAGAATCGAGAAATTGATTAAAAAAAATATGATATTATGCATAGATTCTCTACTGCTTATCATCCCCAAATGAGCGACCTAGCAGAGATATCAAATCGTGATAAAATAAATTTTAGAAAAAGCTATAAATCCCTATAAATTGGATTAGTCTGCTAGATTAAATACTGTACTATGGGCATACATAACTGCATATAAGACTCCTATTAGAATGTCCTCATATAGATTTATTTTTGAAAAAAACATGCCACTTACCATTAGAATCGTAAAACATTTTGGGCTATTAAGAAATTTAATTATAATAAAAAAGATATTGGTGAGAAAACTTTATTGCAATTCAATGAACTTGAGGAGATAATGTAATGAAGCATATTTTAATGCAAGAATCTTTAAGGAGAAAATGAAAATATGGTATGATCGAAAGATTATAAAAAAGAAATTTAAACCTGGACAAGAAGTTCTATTTTATAATACTAGATTGAGATTATTTACAGGAAAACTGAAATCTAGATGGTTAGGACCATTTAAGGTGATTAAATTAATCATTATGAAACTGTAGTTATTAAATATCCTAAAACTGGAAAGATATTTAAAGTTAATGGGCATCGATTGAAACATTATTATGAAGGGCACATGTCGTAATTTAAAGAAATTTTGATGTTGAGTCATCCTGATTAAACAATGGTACGTCGGGCTGACGACGTTAAACCAAGCGCTTTGTGGGAGGCAACCCATATATATATATTT
>NW_018219705.1:51002-53110 GCF_001263595.1 Phalaenopsis equestris | reverse complement strand
ATATATATATATACATATATATATATGTATATATATCTTACTATTTTGTTGAATAAGTTTTTTATATTAGGAAATAATAATGTTTTTGAATCCTGCACAATTCTATATATCATAAAATAAGAAAAACATTGGTATTAAAAAAATTTTGGAATTGAATTGAACAAAAAAAAAGAAGCGACACAACATTGGCCACTGGCGTCGACGATGCCAGAATGGGGGCCGATGTCGCCCGTCTACATGAGGCTGATAGCGACATCGGGAGTGCCGACAGCGTCCTGAGCAGTTTTGTGTGTTTAGGACAGATTTAGTGGACTTTGGTGGGATTGCACTCCTAAATAACTGCCGAGAGGTGTTTTTAAAGGCCTGAAAACTACCTTGGACGACCAAAAACTTCCAAATTTTGAGATCCATGGCTTCCAATTCCAGAAATACTTCAAGGTATGGAGTTTTCAATAAAAGAAAGTTTATCAATTTTAATGCGCAGAGATTATATGACGAAGTCATCATGAAGAAGAAACCTATCAAAAAGAGAGCCTTTGTCAATCATGGATTGAGTAATACAAGCTCACATATTGAGAAAATCATAATACAAAGGTGTTGGGAAGTTCTATGCTACACTATCGTTGCAGTTGTTGTACAAGTGGTAAAGGAATTTTATGCTAACTTACATGGAATTACATAAGTCCAAGGAGTTGTCTTCGTTCGAGGTAAGGCTGTACCATTTACTCCACCTCGAATTAATGATTTGTATATGATAAAAAATATGTCAATCTATCATTATACAAATTTTATCCCAACAAGAGATATGATGCAAGATGTATACCAATTTCTGACGGATGAAAATGATTATTGGGAGATCAGAGATGATGGATACATTAATTTCTCTGCTTCACTCCTTAATCCAATATCAAAATAATGACATTTCTTCATATCTGCAAAATTACTCCCTACCATGAAGATTAGTAGAGTTACAAAAGAAAGTGCAATTTTATACTATTGTATTCAAATGGAAAAGCCCATTGATGTGGGATCAATTTTTTTCAAATATATTTTCGGTATTATTATGAATGGACTTATATACGGATTAAGGCATCCTTCTACAATTTTCTTATTTTGTAGTCAATCTCAAGTGCTATATGAAAGTTGGGAGAAAGTATTATTACCCTGGGAGCCCATGATTCATATTGATGAAAATTATATTGGGAATGGAAATGAAACATTGGATATTATCTTGGATCATTCATCACATGCTTCGACACCACTAATATCTCATACTGTTGGAAGCTCAATAGTTTTGGAGAAGAAAATGAAGAAAATTGAAAGAGAACTTCAGAGTATTATGAATGAAATAGGAAATCTTAACAATCTTAAATCCCTTTTCTATCACCTAGATTGGAGGATGAAAGAGAACTTTGATCATACTAAAACAATTGAAGCAAGTTTAGTGCAGATGTTCAAGAAAAATGGATGGATCGATGAAAATTCGACTGATCAATTCTCGTACCGACCCTTCTACAATTTGTACGTCTATTACCAGTCTATGAGAGATATTAGAGGAGGAGAAAATATTGAAGATGAAGCAGAATAATTGAAGAAGTTAGACCATCTACTATTTAAAAGTAATTATGTTTTTAATGTGATTGTGTGGATTTACTTTGCTCTAGTACTCATTTAACTTTAATTGTGTGTAGCGTTCTAGTGTTATGGCTTGATTTCGACATTGAGTTATAACTTAGTTTGCTTTATATATGTGTGAGTGTGATTAAAAATGTGTGTTTGTAAAAATTTAGATTTTCATAAATAAAAGTTAGTTTGGTTTTGTTTGTGAAAATACTTGTTTGTGAATTAGTTTAGGATTAATATTAGTGTTTAGAAAGACTAATTAGACTTTGGAGTGAATTGAAAAAAAATTGAAATTGTGAAAATTAAAAATATGTGATTTTTGGCACTAGCGCCGACGGTGCTAGCATGGGCTCCGACACCGCCCTCGACCCGAAAGTGCCCAGACCCCTTAAAATTCCACGATTTACACATTAAAAACACCATTTTTATCCCTTCGGTTACCTTCAACCTCCGGTTTGTGCACCCAAGGCTGACCAGAGCTTGGG
>NW_018219705.1:40722-50905 GCF_001263595.1 Phalaenopsis equestris | reverse complement strand
ATTTTTTATTTTCACCAAGGATTTATCTTACAATTTTGAAATTTTTGGGAAGATAATTTTTGGGAAGATTTTTGAGAAAATTCTTTGGTGAAGAACTCTTACTTAGTAGATTTAAATTTAAAACGTTCCACATTGAGATTTTCATAATTTTGGGAATATTATTTGGAGTTTATCAAATTTTTGTAGATTACCATGGCACCGAGAATGAGCAAGAGGAAAGTGGATTTTGATGATCAAAAGTTTGTCAACTACAAGGCTAACATTTGTTTCAATAGTTTGCTTGCAACTAAGAAAGTAATTCTGGATCAAGCATTTAAAAATTAGGGTGGAGAAGTCGAAAGATTAATCGTTGCTCGATAGTGGGAGAATTTTTGTTACTTTACTGTCAAGGCTATTATTGGTATAGTGATGGAATTCTATGCCAAGTTTAAGGGAACTTTCGAGGACTACATTTTTGTTTGAGGAAAAATGGTGGAATTTACTCCAAGAAAAATTAATGAATTTTATCAGTTAGAGGACATATATAGCTATAAGTACAAATCATTTTCTGCTACAAATGAGGCCTTAGATGAAGTTATTTCTTTTCTTACTGATGGAAGAGGAGCTTTGAAGGTGAAGAATAATGTTATGGTAAATTTCCCTCATTCTATGCTAAATGTAGTATCTAAGACCTGTCACTACTTTATATCTGCTAGAATATCTGCTAGAATGATACCAATAAATCATCATAGCGAAGGTTACAAAAGATAGAGCCATCTTGAACTTTTATATCAAGCAGATGAGAAGGATAGATCGATAGATGTAGGCTTTATTGTTTATAGAAATATTCGTTCTATTTCTTTGGGTGAGACTAATGGTGGATTAGCACACCCTACCCTGATCTTCACAACATGTGAGTAGTTAGGAGTTTATTTTGGAATGAATGAGGAGAGGATTGAACCTCTAAAAACTATTGGTCTTGCAAATATTAAAACTTATGAACCTCATGTTGGATGGAGCACTAGAAGTAGGAGTAGGGATATTCCTTCTATTTCTAGTACCCCTACTCTCCAGGGACTTATGGAGCAACTGATGATCCAACAAGGAGATATCTTGAGGATAGAAAACAAAATGGAAAATATGGAGGCCATAAATGCACATAATGATGATTTGACAAGGCAGAAGTTTGAGTATGATGCTGCTTATGATTATGCAAGGGTTAGATACATGAGGGGTGACCACTCAGTTCAGTTTCCTAGTCATCCCGTCTTTACCCCGTATCAGCAGTAAATCTTTGATGTAGTAGAAGAAGAAGATGATGATGACTGGTGATGTTTTAGTTTGATCTTTTGTTTAATTTATAGTTGGTTGTACTTTATTGTTGTTATTGTTTGATTTTAGAGTGTGATACTTTGCTTTTTTTTAGATGTTTTGTTGTATTGTGAATAGTAAGATTGTAAAACTCTTTTTACATTGGAAATTATTTTAGTATTGTTGTTAGTTTTTAGTACTTTGTTGAATGTATTTGTAGTAAATTCTTTCTCAATAAATTATTATATGTATTATGTGCTATTTAATGTTTTAAGTCTTGTAGCTTTTCATATTAGCACCTGCAATATTTCAGAGTTAAGTTTTAATATCAGAACCTTCATTGAGTAAGTCTTTTCTTTATATATTAAATGTTTTCTTTTACCCTATATGTTTTAAGTTTTTCATGCAAAATCTTTTAAAATTTTAAGTTAGGGGGGAAAGAAAAATTCCTTTTTAAAGAAAGAAACTTAATTTTATTTATCCTCAATTAGCTATTTTTTCAAATATTTTTAAATTTAACATGACCTTTGGTATTAGAGGGTGACTTTAGATAACTATATTTATGTTTCTAAATATATAGTAAACTTACGTAAAAATTTTCAATAATAAAGGTTAATTTAAGAGATTAAGATATTAGGTATGAGATAATAAGACTATGTTTTCCTATTGTATGTAAAGGAATTTGTATTTTTGAAATATTAAAAATCTTAGAGATTCATGTAAGAAGAAAATAATAAAACTTTATGAAAAATCTTTAAAGCTTATATAAATTTATAAAGTGAAGGAGTGTGAAAAGTTTTTAACTTTAAGAAGAGGATAGTGAAGTTCAAAATCATTAAAGGCTTTCCAGATATAGTAATCCTCAAATTAAAAAAAAGAAGAGAAGAAAAAAAAGAGAAAGGATTGAAAATGATCTTGAATGAAAAGAAAAGAAAAGAAAAAATAAGAAGAAAAAGTAGAGAAAGATGTGAGGAGAAGCTTGAAGAGATGCCTAATCAAAAATTGGCTTCACTTGAATCAACTTAAAGAAGAAGGCTTGACTATATTCTCTAAACTTATATTTAAGTATTAGCATATTTACTAATAAAGTTTCATAAAGTTCTTTTTCATATGGATATTCTATGTGGCTTTAATATGACAATTTATAATTTTCCTTGAAAAGAATAGAGAATCAGAAATCTTAGACTTGACTGCTAGATATTCTTATCCCTTTAGTATTAACTGAAGTTATTTTACATTTTTCTTAGGTTATACTATTGTAGCTAGTGGACTAAAATAAGGAAATCTAGAAGTTAAATTCTTTTCCATGAGTCATATTTTTATGTATTAAAGGAGTTACTTGAGGACAAGTAACATTTAAGTTTGGGAGATTTTGGTACACCAAAAATATATGCATATTTAATTTAGACCCATATTTTATACTTATTTTTGGTGATATTGCACCTTAATAGAAGGTTTTTTGATGTTTTCTTACAGGTTGTTGATTTTTAGGACTTGAAGCAAAAAGGATAGAATTTAGAGTCAAAATGACATTTTTGAAGGAATACTTCGCACCGATAGTGCCAGGATGAACGCCGATGGCGCAGACCTATAGAACTGAGGCCATAATATACTCAACACCGATGGAACCACAAGCAGTGCCAATGACGCCATTTGATAGAGAGCACAAAATTAATTCATGGGCCACTGGCGCCAACGACGCCAAAATGGGTGCCAACAGCGTCAATGTTGGTGCATCACCTATTTCTAGAAGATTCAACAAATTTGGATGCTTTTTAAAGAGTTTTTAGATGCACCTATTGGAAAACCAACATTAGGCTCTATTTAAAGCAAAAATTGATCAAAAAACTCCCTCTTCCCCTGGATCAGAAAACTCCCTCTTCCATTCCCCCCAACCACATAGAGTCCATTAGTCATTTATTTCTTTAGAAATTTGAGTTTTTATGGTCATTTATTTAGAGTTATGAGTTTTGTGGTGAGTTTAAGTTTTCAAAGAGCTATTAGAGAGGGAGAGAAGAGAGAGATTTCTTCTTCCTACACCTTCGAATAGAGAATCAAGAGTATTGTAAAGAGAGAAAGAGTCCAAGAGAGGCTACAAGGGATTTTCTTTGAGAAATAGTTTCAGATAAATGTTGTTTGTTTATTATTGTTGTATGACTTTCTTTTATATATAAAATTTGTGTTTTATTGTATCTTTCTCATGAAGTCTGAGTACTTTCCTTTATCTTTCTCCCTACTATGAGATATGGTGAAATGAAGAGATAATTTGGATGTGCCAATGTTAAAATATTAAATAAAATGTGATGGTTTTTCAACTCCGCTCTTAATTTACTTTTCAATCTGACCAATTGAAATGTCAAAATATGTTGTGAAACATATGATCTGAGAAATGGAGTATGAGTTCTACAACTGAGTGAGAATTATATTTAATTTCATGAAGGAGTATTTTGTTCTTGGAATTAAGTGCAAATAAATTACATTTCATGGAGGAGTATTCATTCATGGAATTAAGTGCAAATAAAGAGGGAAATATACATTGTTGGGAGTAGAATTGGAGATTTAGAGTGACAGACTAAAATCCCATATTTGGTCTTAGTGTTTAAAAACTAAAGCGAGCGTTAGCCTTCAGGGGAAGGGAAGTAGGAGCTCTGTAGTGAGAGCCAATATCCTCTCAGCCTAACTACGGATTTAGGGACTAAACCTTAGATTAGACAATGATTCTCTTTAACACTGAATCAGGGTAGAGAATTAAAATTACTCATATTTGGAAAAATACATATTTAAATCTTTTATCTTATCTTATTTTACCAAAAACTCATTGTGGTGAGAAAGATGCTTTTTCATATTAGATAACTTCCTCACTTAAACTTAGTTTGGTAGTTACTGTTTAAACTTTGCAATTCAATTTTGCTAGTAGTTAATAATTTAGTTATGATAGTACATCAAATATTCAAAATTAGTGATAGTAATTTTGTTTTATTGTTGTGAATTTCCTAGTTAATTTATCACTTCAAATTTAAACCTTCCTCATGGAATCGATATTTGGGGCTTAAAGAGAAAGTCTTGTATTACATGATAACAATACGTATACTTTCGTAGAATCCCTACATAAATTGCTTAAATTTCTTATTCACAAAATAACGCATCAAATTTTTGGCATCGTTGAAAAGCGGAGTCAACTTTATATATTTTACACAATTATATCATCGGGATCAACTATCCCTCGAGCAGTTATAGATTTTATGGAAAAGCGTTATGTGATCTTGGATCTAGTATAAACCTTAGGTTGCTATCTATTTTTAAAAGGTTAGGATTAGTAGAGGTGTCTCCTACTACTGTGTCCCTTCAATTAGTTGATTTATCGATCACTAATCCAAGGGGGTGATTAATGCTCCAATTCTATGCTTTAACAGAAGGTATTTTTGAGACACATTTTTATACCTATTTTTGAGACACATTTTTATACACCTTAGGTTAGTTGATTTAGTGTTTTTAGACACATTTTTATACCTATTTTTGAGATATAGCGCTTTAACAGAAGGTATTTTTGTGTTTTTCTTTCAGGTACAGATAATAAGGTGAAAAATGCTTAAATGAGTGAAAAAGGATCAAATTTGGAGCAAATAGGTGAAAAATGTGCAAAAGTGTTTTGGCGCCTAAGCGCTAGATCCAGCGCTTACGCGCCGGTTAAACAGAGAAGGCCTCGCCTAAGCCCTATAGACCCCGCGCTTAAGCGCCAGTGATAGTTATTGGATGAGAAAATTAAATTTTTTGCAAATTTTGAAGAGGTTTTTGAGGCACATATTGGCTTAATAGGTGGTTACAACCACAATGGACGAAAATATTTGCGAAAGGATGCATCTCTTGAGGAAATACATCAAATCAAGACACATTTTGAAGAGATGCTAAGCCACCTTTTGGAGAATTATAAAATAAGGAAGATTGAGACTTTGAAAGGGGTCCTGAATGTACTGGGAAAGTTTTGAAAGTCCTAAAATTGGGGAGTTAGTTAGAGAGATCATCAGGCACCACATATTTATCCTTTTTATTTTAGTTTTATATTAAGAGTGTTGTAAAAGAAAACAAATTCAAAGGAACTTCAAGAGTTTGGTGGATGACTTATGATAAGTTTTTATCTTTTGTGAGATAAATTTTTATTTTTTATTTTAAACTACTTTTTTAATCGATACTTCTTATTGGTTTGACAATGATTTCTACTTTTAAACTAAAGAGTGTTTTTGTTTTCTCTATGGATTCTGAGAAGTTTTCTTTATCTTTCTTCTTAAAATTAAGTTGTGGAGAGTATTGATCTTTAATTTTGGAAGAAGTTGTGATGATTTAAATGCATGAACTTCATTTACTTCTTGATTTGGCCAATCCAGATGTTAAAATTTATTGTGAGAACATGTAAGAACCGAGTTGGTATTATCTCAGTCAACAATTTAAAAGAATCACATGAGGTTGTATGAATGAGAATATACGAGATGTTAGCCCCCAGGTGGAGGGAATCATGGGAACTCTAGAGTGAGAGCTAGTATATTCCCTGCCTAGTCGGTCTTCAAAACTATTCAAACTTTAAATTAGCCAATGTTCTTTATAGCATCTCTAGTAAGGTTAACGAATATTATTACTCCTATTTGGCACAACACAATATGCATACTTCCACAAAAAAATTCTTATACTTATTACTGATTCATGATAAGGAGAAAGATATTTTCATATTTAGTGCTTTTCTTCTACGAAAACTCAAGTTATCTTTTTAAGTTTGTTATGTTTTTGTCAAAATATTAAAATTACAAAAAATATTTAAACTTTCTTTATAGCAAAAATGTCTTTTATTTAAAAAATTGCCATTTTAAAAATAGAAAGTTTTCCAAAAAGTGCATATTACATATCTTTCCTGTGGGATCTATATTCATGTCTTAATCAAAAAGTCCTATATTACTTGATAACGATATTTATACTTATGCGGTATCCCAATAAACATAAATTAAAAGTTAAATTTTTATTTTTCTTCAAGATCAAGTTTTTGGTTTTGTTGAAAAATAAGGAAATATAAATGAAAAATATAATCAGAATTATTGTTATAATATTGCATATAAGCACTTTCGAGATCAGTGATAGAAGATGTTCTTATAAAGGTGGACAAATTTATCTTTCCCATTAATTTCAATGTGTTAATTATGGAGGAAGATAAAAAAAATTCCCATATTTATAGGTAAAAATTTCCTAGCCACCAGACGAGCCATGATAGATGTGCAAAAAAGTGATTTAACTATGCGGGTGAATGATCAGGAGGTTACATTTAATGTATTAAAGTCTATGTAGTATATTTATAGAGGAAATGGAGATGCATGTTTTTGTATGGATTTAATTAATTATTTGTGTAGTAGCCATTTTAGAGAGAATTATGAATTTAGAGTAGTAGTGCTAGAATTGAATGGTGAAAGCTCAAAAAATTTAGTAGACTCTATAGATAACTCTGCGCTACTTCTATAAGATGATTCTAAAATAATAATATAGAGGTTTGAGATTCTAGATACAACAAGAAATAGTAAATTGCTTATTCCTTCTGATGAGGCCTTAAACTTGAGATGAACATACTTCCTAAATACCTTAAATATGCTTACTTAAGGAAGTAATTTACATTAACCATTTATCATATCTTCATATTTGATTAACTCATAAAAGGAGAAACTAATGGAGATTCTAAGGAATTATAATAAAGCTTTTGGATGGACCTTAATAGATATAAAGGGGATTAGTCCCATTATATGTATGCATAGGATTTTGATGGAAGATAATCATAAATCCCGGAGAGATTCTCAAAGGAGATTAAACCCAATAATGAAAGAATTTGTTAAAAAAGAAATATTAAAGAGGATAGATGCATGTATTATCTATTCTATATCAGATGGTGCCTGGGTTAGCTCTATTCACTGTGTTCCTAAGAAAGGTGGAGTGACGGCATTGATAAATGAACCAAATGAATTAATTCTCATCAGAAATGTCACTGGGTGTCTTATATGTATAGATTATAAGAAATTAAATTCTGCCATTAGGAAAGATCACATTGCTTTACCTTTTTTGGATCAAATGTTGGATAGGCTAGCTGTCCATCCATATTTTTGCTTTTTAGATGGATATTCAAGGTATCATTATTACTCATGAGGATCAAGATAATACAACATTTACAAGTCCTTGTGAGACTTTTTCTTTTCAAAGAATGTCTTTTGAGTTATGTAACACACCTGCTATGCTTCAGTAGTGTATGATGTCCATTTTCTATGAACTAATTGAGAAAAGAATAAAAATTTTTAATGGATGATTTTTTAGTATTTGGCTAATCATTTGAAAATTGTTTAGACCATTTAACGAATGTGTTGAAATCCTGTGAAGAGATCGACCTTGTTCTCAATTGAGAGAAGTGTTAATTCATAGTGTGTGAAGGTATTGTGTTAGGACGTAAAATATTTGAAAAAAACATGGAAGTGGACCAAAAAATTTTCATGCTATTCAAAAAATACATCCACTTAATACTGTGCGGGGAGTTAGAAGTTTTCTGGAACATGTTGGATTCTATAGTGATATATTAAAGATTTTTCTAAAATTGCCAAATCTATATGTCAGTCACTGTTTAAATGCCTAAACAAAGTCTAGCTAATAGACCGAACCCACACCAATGACTCAGATTGCTCGAGGTTGGATAATTTATCAAATGTCGATTAAGTGTGGAAAATATGGTATGTTTAGGAAAAAAGAATCATTGTTTCCTTAAAGTCATTTTTCTTTTCTATCACGACATCTTCTTCTCCTTTCTTTCTTTGATTCGCACCTTGCCTTACTTTATGGCTGGAAATTGGCTTTGTTGTGCCCTTCATAATCAAAAAGCTGGATGAGAAGATTCATATGGGAGAGGGAGGCAGTGAATCATCTGGGCTACATATTTGTTGGTTGTTTTATTCTCGAAAGAACGTTATTCAAAAACTACCTTTAATATTTTAACAGAGAATTTTGTCACTGCTTTTATTATTGTTTCACCTAATTGGGGGAAACCTTTTGAGTTAATGTGAGATGTTAATAACTATGTTAATAGGGAAGTATTTGGACAACAATATGATAAAATATTTAGAGCTATATACTATGCCAGTAGAACTCCGAAAGAAGCTCAAATTAATTATAAAACTACTAAGAATGAGATATTGGTCATAGTATATGTTTTTGATAAATTTAGGCCGTATTTGAATGGAATAAAACATACTATTCAAGCCGCCATTCTGTCATTAGATATCTTATGTAAAAAAAGGATGCCAAACTGAGATTGATTAGATGGGTTCTTTTGATCTAAGATTTTGATGTCAAAGTAGTGGATGGGAAAGATACTAAGAATAAACTAGCAGACCATTTATCATAACTAAAATAGGGGTATTTATGTTATTATGAAAATGAGATTAATGAAAATTTTCCTGATAAACAACTGTTTGCTATTACTAAATGATATATTCCGTGGTATGCTTGTTGACCTCACTTTTGGTTGATTTGGTTGAGGTCTAGAGGTCTAGTTTCCTCTTTAATAGCCTAAGATCTAGCCATAGGACTTTCCTATTGACTATTCCTAGAGGACTAGAAAAGGAACCCTCACCATTACAAATTCTAAATTTTCTTTTGCTCAACTTAAAGTTCCACATGTTGGTCCTAACCTCTAGCACTTAGTAGTTGGGGTCAATATGGGGGAGCTCAAGGGGCATCCCCATAGGACTGCTTGACCTTAGGGTTGACTTTGGGTGTTGTTCTAGAGCTAGTTCACCCACTTACACTCACTTTCATTCACATCCCACTCACAAATCTAAAAAATTTGTTGACTTTGATCCCTTGATCTTTTGGGAGACTCATGTAGATGGCCCCTTAGACCCACTAGCTCTAGGCTAGAGTCTAGCTTAGACCAATACCTGAAGGACCTAAAGTAGAGGATTCCATTGGTCCAAGGCTCAAATAGGGTGGTTGATATGCATAAAATATATAGTGTTTTTAGACACATTTTTATACTTATTTTTGAGATATTGCACTTTAATGAAATGTATTTTTGTGTTTTTTTTCAGGTACAGGTAAAAAGGTGAAAAATGCTTCAAGGAGTGAAAAGGATCAAATTCGGAGCAAATATGTGAAAAATGTGCAAAAGTGTTTTGGCGCCTAAGCGCCAGATCCAGCGCTTAAGTGCCAGTTAAACAAAGAAGGCCGCGCCTAAGCGCTAGAGGCCCCGCACTTAGGCTCCAGTGACAGTTATTGGAAGAGTAAATTTGGTTTTGGCAAATTTTGAAGAGGTTTTTTGAGGAACCTATAGGCTTAATAGGTTGTTACAACCACTATGGACAAAAATTATTGCAAAAGGATGCATCTCTTGGTGAAATACATCGAATCAAGGCACATTTTGAAGATACTAAGACACCTTTTGGAGAATTATAAAAGAAGGAAGATTGAGACTTTGAAAGTCCTGAAAGTACTGGGAAAGTTTTGAAAGTTCTAAAATTGGGGAGTTAGTTGGAGAGACTTTCAGGCACCACGTATTTATCCTTTTTATTTTAGTTTTATATTGAGAGTGTTGTAAAAGAGAAGAGATTCAAAGGAACTTCAAGAGTTTGGTGGAGGACTTGAGATAAGTTTTTATCTTTTGTTTTAGACTACTTTCAATTTTAATTGAAAATTTTTGTTGGATTGACAATGATTTCTACTTTTAAACTAAAGAGTGGTTTTGTTTTCTCCATGGATTAGTTTTCTTTATCTTTTTTCTTAAAATGATAAGTAATTAAGTGTTGGATGGAAGTTGTGGAGAGTATTGATCTTTAATGTTGGAAGAAGTTGTGATGATTTAAATCCATGTACTTCATTTACTTCT
>NW_018219705.1:39394-40712 GCF_001263595.1 Phalaenopsis equestris | reverse complement strand
AAATATTCATTGATTGGTGTAGAGTTAGAGGACTTTAAAGTAACAGGTTAAAGCCCCTAACTTGGTTTATTGTTTTAGGTTCTGATACGAGACGTTAGCCCAGAGGTGGAGGGAATCGAGGGAACTCTAGAGTGAGAGCTAGTATCTTACCTACCTAGTCGGTCTTAAGAACTATTCAAACTTTATATTAGCCAATGTTCTCTATAACATTTTTAGTAAGGGTAAGAAATATTATTGCTCCTATTTGACACAACACAATCTGCATACTTCCACAACAGAATTTCTATACTTATTACTGATTCATTATAAGAAGAAATATATTTTCATATTAAGTACTTTTCTTCTACAAAAACTTTAGTTATTTTTTTAAATTTTTACTGTTTCATTAAAATATCAATAAAAACCAAAAATATTTAAATTTTAAATTCCTGTAAAAATCATTTTTAGTTTAAGTAATTATCTTTTTAAAATAGAAAAACTTTCTAAAAAGTGCATATTGCATAATCTTACGTGTGGGTTTGATATGCAGGTCTTAATCAAGAAGTCATATATTACTTAATAACGATACGTATACTTGCGAAGTATCCCAATATAAATATATATAAATTAAAAAGTTAAATTCTTATTTTCTTCAGGATCAAGTTTTTGGTATTCTTGCAAAGTAAGGAAACATAAGTGAAAATTAAAATTAAAGATATTGTTATCTGTTGCATATAAGCATTTTCGGGATCAAGTTTTTGGCACCGTTGATGGGGGAAGTGAAGTGAAAATTATAAAGAATCTATTGATTTAAAAGCAAATTTCTATTTTTAGAAAGTCTTATTTAAACTTTAAGTTATTGTATTTTATTTTGTGTATGTTTAGTTTTATTTTATTTTATGTTAATGTATGCGTGGTTCAGGTTCTGAAGGACTAATGCCCTATGATTCTGAATTAGAGAGAACTGTTAACAAAATTAGAAAAAATAAAAAAAATATAAATCTTGAAAAATCCAAGAAAAAAATTACAGAAATGGCAAACCAAAATGATCAAAATGTTGAAATTCATCAAGAGTTTAGACCTTTAAGAGATTATGCCAACCCTAATATAGATGAACTTTATTATAGTATTCAAAAGCCTACTGTAGTGGCTAATTCATTTGAGCTTAAACCTGCTATTATCCAAATGGTATTAAATAATCAGTTTTGGGGATCACCAACTAAAGATCCAAATTTACATCTGGCCAATTTTCTAGAATTGTGTGCTACATTTAAATACTATGGTGTATCAGATGATGTCATAAGACTTAGGTTATTTCCTTTCTCACTGAGGGATAAAG
>NW_018219705.1:38836-39357 GCF_001263595.1 Phalaenopsis equestris | reverse complement strand
AGAACTTGGGGTGATTTAGCACAAAAATTCCTTGCTAAATATTTTCCACCATAGAAAACTGCGAAGCTTAGAAATGATATTACTTCTTTTAATCAGTTTGAGGGGAATCTTTTTATGAAGCATGTGAAAAATTTAAAGAACTCTTAAGAAAGTGTCCACACCATGCTATACCAGATTGGTTAATAATTCAAACTTTTTATAATGGATTAGTTGGATCTCTTAGATCAATTATCGATGCCGTTGTTGGTGGTTCATTGATGTCAAAACCATTTCATGACGCTTATGCTTTAATTGAAGAAATGGTTACCAATAATTTTTAATGGCCTTCTGAGAGGTTGAATCCTAAGAAAGTAGCCAATTATCATGAAATTGATGCATTTACTATGTTAGCAAATCAAGTTGCTTCAATTTCAAGGAAGTTAGACCAATTTGGAATGAATTTTTCTCAGCCAATTCCATGATTGAAGAGAATTCATTAGGCCAAATATTATATTCTCAAGCATCATTAGAAACTTTGAATG
>NW_018219705.1:36561-38591 GCF_001263595.1 Phalaenopsis equestris | reverse complement strand
GGAAATCAATTACAAAGTCAAGGAGCTACAATTAGAAATATTGAGAATCAACTTGGGCAAATAACAAATTCATCAAGTAATAGATCCCAAGGAACACGTCCTAGTAATACTGAACTAAATCAAAAAGACCAGAATAAAGAGCAAGTAAAAGCTGTTCAACTTAGAAGCGGAAGAGAGTTGGAAGGTAAGGTTCAAAAAGAAATTGAAGTAGAGAGAAGAAATTGAAGAATCAAAAGAGGACGCTCCAAAATATTTTGAGAGACCTATTTCTCCGCTGAAAATTGATTTGGAAAAACCACCACCTCCATTTCCTCAGAGACTTCGTCAGCAGAAGTTGGATAAGAAATTTTCCAAATTTCTAAAGAAATTTTCCAAATTTCTAAAGAAATTTAAGAAGCATACAATTATTATTCCATTTATTAAAGCCTTATAACAAATGCCAAGATATGTAAAGTTTATGAAGGATATTCTCAATAGAAAAAGAAAGTTTGAAGATAATGGGACTGTTGCACTTAGTGAGGAGTACAGTGCTATAATTCAGAAAAAGCTTCCTGAAAAGCTTAAAGATCCTGGTAGCTTTACTACAATTCCATGTGCAATTGGAGACAGATTTTATGGGAAAGCTTTATGTGATTTAGGTGCAAGCATTAACCTTATGTCATTATCAATATTCAAAAGATTGGGATTAGGAGAAATAACCCTTACTACTGTAACTCTACAGTTAACAGATCGCTCGATAACATACCCTCAATAAGTTATAGAAGATGTCCTAGTGAAAGTGGATCAATTTATCTTTCCTGTTGATTTCATTGTGCTAGATATGGAGGAAGATAAAGAGATACCTATCTTTTTAGGGAGCCCTTTCCTAGCCTTATAGAAAGGGGAATTAACAATGTGCATCAATGATCAAACTATTACTTTCAATATTTCATGATCAATGAAATATCCTACAAAAGGTAAAGATGATGAATGTTTTAGGATGGATGTTATAAGATATCTAAGTGAATGCCTTTTCAAAACAACTTTTGAAGAAAGATTTTAAGAAAAAGATTTGGAACATGAGTTTTAAAGAAAATTCAAATAATGTTCGAGAAAGTTTTGAAATTTTTGACACGATAGACAAAGATAAATCACTTTATCCATCAATTGAAAAACCTCCAGAACTTGAGTTGAAGTTACTTCTTGAACATTTAAAATATGCTTTTTTAGGAGATTCCTCTACTTTACCAGATCATTTTCCATTACCCTTTCTAGATCAAATGCTGGATAGACTAGCTGGGCATAAATACTTTTGTTTTCTGGATGGATATATTGGTTATCACAAAATACAAATATCTCCTGAGTATCAAGAGAAAATAACTTTTACCAGTCCTTATGGTACTTTTGCTTTTAGAAGGATGCCCTTTGGTTTATGTAATGCCCCTGCTACATTTCAAAGATGTTTGATGAAAATTTTTTGTGATTTAATTGAAAAAGGGATTGAAGTATTCATGAATGATTTTTCAGTGTTTAGAACTTCATTTGACTCATGTTTAGAATATTTATCTAAAGTTCTTAAGCACTGTTAAGAAATAAATTTTGTCCTTAATTGGGAAAAATGCCAATGTATGGTAGCAAGAGGAATTGTATGAGGTCATCAAATATCAGAAAATGGTATGGAAGTAGATCCTGCTAAAATTTAAATGATCACTAATTTACCTTGTCCAATAAATGTAAGTGAAATTAAGAGTTTTTTAGGACATGCTGGATTCTATAGGTGATATATTGAACACTTTTTAAAGATTGCTAAGCCTTTATGCCATTTACTAGAGAAAGATACAATTTTCAATTTTGATGAAGAATGCTTAAAAGCTTTTAGAAAAATTAATCACTGCACCAATTATAGTTTCACCAAGCTGGGGAAAACCTTTTGAATTAATGTGTGATGCTAGTGATTATGCTATTGGAGTTGTTTTAGGACAAATATAAGATAAAATTTTCAAAGTAATTAACTATGCTAGTAAAACTCTTAATGAAACTCAAATCAATTA
>NW_018219705.1:34514-36216 GCF_001263595.1 Phalaenopsis equestris | reverse complement strand
AACTTTATTGTTAGCGATATTATACCCTATGGAATGACATACCAACAAAAGAGGAAATTTATTTTTGAAACTATAAGATCATTCTGCTATTAAGTACTTAATGGAAAAGAACGATGCTAAACCTAACCTTATAAGATGGATTCTTCTTTTGCAAGAATTTAATTTTGAAATAGTAGATTGAAAGGGGATTGAAAATCAAATTGCTGATAATTTGTCCAGGCTTGAGTTGGAAAAACCACTCTATTTTGAAAAAGAAATTATGAACATTTTCCAGATGAAAAATGTTCACTATTAATGAGTGGCGTGTTTCGTGGGATGCCGACATTGTGAACTTTATTGTTAGCGATATTATACCCTATGGAATGACATACCAACAAAAGAGGAAATTTATTTTTGAAACTATAACTTATTTTTGGGATGACCCATTTTTATGTAAACAAGGAAAGGATCTAATTATTCGAAGATATGTATCATTAGAAGAAACTTATGAAATTATCCAAAAATGTCATAATTCTGATTTTGGGGGACATTTTGGTGATGATAAAATGACACAAAATTTTACAATCTGGATTCTATTAGCCTACAATTTTTAGAGATGTTAATGCTTATATCAAAACTTGTGATAGATGTCAACGAGTAGATAATATTTCTAGAAGAAATGAGATGCCCCTCAATTATATGCTAGAAGTTGAAATATTTGATGTTTGGGGATTAGATTTTATGGGACAATTTATACCATCTTTCTAAAATTTATATATTCTGTTAGCAGTGGACTATCTATCCAAATGAATAGAAGCTATGTATCAAAATGGATAAAAGCTGTTGCTTTACCTAAATGTGATGCTCAAAGTGTTGCAAAATTTTTGAAAATGAACATATTTTTTAGATTTGGGATGTCGAGAATTATCATTACTAATGGGGGAAGTCATTTTAAAAATGTCATAATGGAGAAGTTATTAAAGAAGTATCATATAAATCATAGGATTGCTACTTCTTATCATCCTCAGCAAGTGGTTTGGCTGAATTATCCAATCGAGAAATTAAAAGAATTATGGAAAAATCTGTGAATCCAACAAAAATGGATTGGTCAGTGAAACTTGACTATGCTTTGTGGGCTTAGAGGACTGCATACAGAACTCCTATAGGAATGACTCCATGAAGGCTAATATTTTGGAAAGCTTGTCACTTACCAATTGAACTTGAGCATAAAGCATATTGGGTGATTACGGAGTTAAATTATAATTTGAAATATGGCGATGAGAAAATATTATTGCAATTAAATGAGCTTGAAGAGATAAGGAATGAATGTTATGAGAGTGCCAAGATTTATAAAGAAAAGATGAAGATGTGGCATGATCGAAGGATTCTTTCTAAAAATTTTCAGCCAGGGCAACAAGTTTTGTTATACAATGCAAGGTTAAGATTATTTCCCGGAAAACTTAAGTCCAGGTGGATGGGCCTATTTGTTATGATAAAAGTTTATTCTTATGGAGCTATGAATATTAAAGATCCTAAGTCTGAGAAAATATTTAAAGTTAATGGACATAGAATGTAGGGCATCAACATAAATTCAATGATGAAATGATGTTGGGTCAACCAGAATAAGCACTGGTTACGTCGGGCAGACGACGTAATACCAAGCGCTTTGTGGGAGGCAACCCATAGTTATCAGTGTTTTTATTTTGATTGTTGTTTTGTGTGT
>NW_018219705.1:31829-34419 GCF_001263595.1 Phalaenopsis equestris | reverse complement strand
GCAAAAATGTGCACTGGCGCTTAAGCGTCAGATCCAGTGCTTAAGCGTGGCAGTTTAAACACATGTGCAAAATTAATATTCTAGAAGGTTTAACCATCAATTAGTTTATAAAAACATGCCAAGACAGTTTATATACGTGTCTAGGAGTTGCCCATTAGTTTGTAAAAATGTGCCAAGGCAGTTTCTAAATGTGTCTAGGAGTTATTGGAAGGATTTAGGCCTATGAATATAAGGTTTTTGTGAAGGAATTTCACCCCAGATCATTTCTAGCCCTAAAAGCCTAAGAGAAAGTGAGGTTTAGATAAAATATCTTCAAGGGAGAAGGATTTGAAGAAAAAGGTAGAAACCATTTGAAGAGATACGAGAGAAGATCAACAAAATAGAAAATACTATGGCTTTATTGGAGACCAAGGTACTTGAGTTGAATGCACATCTAAAGCATTTTGGATGGAAATCATAGATGCAATTTAGCCACACAAGTTTTATAGAGGAAGTGGATAAGGCGATGTTAATAAAACAGAAGGGGATTGAAGAAGATATTATCAGAGCTCGTCACCACCATCCGTTTTATCAACTCTATATTCCTGGAGAGACTAATGATAGGCAGGAATTTGTTCCTTTGAATGAAGAATGAAATTAAGTTTAGTGTTAGAATTTGTGTGTTAGAAGTTGTTGTTTTCAAGTGGTTTAGTGTTTAAGTCTTGTTTTTAGTATTTATGATATCTTATATGTGTTTAATTGTGAAATGATTGTTGTGTATTCGTATTTAGAAAAAAATTTCTCATCCAAGACTATTTGGAATGAGAATTAAGTGTTTAAAGGTATTTGTAGTTCTTCGTGAATTAAGATAAGTTTGTTTTTGTGAAAATTTGTGTTATTTTTAGCCTCAAATTGAAATAGTTATTATGGAGAATTTTAAGAGAGAGGGGAGTTATAGGAAGTTAAAAATAGTCATTTAAGTGCTATGAGACCCTTTAAAGGTGGTTTACTTAGGAAAATAATGCATTTTACTTTAATTTAAAAATTTTGAAAATTGTGCACTCACGCCTAAGCGCAACATCTTGCGCTTAAGCACGAGCCAAACTAAGAGGCAGGTGCCTAAGCACCATTTTCCCTCGCTTAAGCGCTGGTTCACAAAAACTGGTTTGCGAAGGGTTAAAAGTGAAATTTCAGCCCAAAAATTACAATTTTTAACGCCATCATCACCTTAACGCCATTGTGACCTTCAACCTCTCGAGTTCATGATTTTTGAGGGCTAGGGCACATTTAAAGAGAAGATTTCTTGGTGAAATCAAGTGAAATTTGCAAGATCCAAGTTCCTTGAGGTAAGAGCTTTAGTTTTATGCAAAAAAATTGGATTTTCACTATGTATTTTGAGCACATTTGGAGAAATTAAAAAATTCACTATTCATGGTGAAAAATGAGAAAACAGATCTATAGAAATTGCATGGGAAGTGTAGTTTATACTTTAGAAGTTTTGTTTTTACTTCGGAGTTAATCAACTTGTTTTATCATCTGCCACCTGATAGATTATGTTTTTATGCAAATTATAGTGTTATTGAACCGAAGTTAGACGACATTATTTCTTACTTGACTGTTGGAAGAGGACTTTGGAAGATCACTAATGAGAGGAGAGTCAACTTCCCAACTTCAAAGTTATGTGCACCGTCAAAGGCTTGACACTATTTTATTTCTACTCGTCTGCTACCAACAAATCATCTCAGTGAAGTGACCAGAGAGAGAGAGCAACGTTAAATTATTATATCCAGGAAGGAAAGCTCATCAACATAAGAGCTTTAATTTATCAGGCTATCATCAGTTCTGCCACTGCCATTACTACTGCAGGTCTAGGATTTACTTCCTAATTTTTTCTTTGTGTGAGCAGGCTGGAGTTAAATATGATAGCTGAGAGGAAGTGTTGTTACCTCTAAAGCCCATTACTAAGGTGAATGTCTATTTTTGGCTAGAGAGGAGGATTTTCTAAGAGTTATGGAATGGAGACGTCTGCTGCTTCTACATCTAGACCATCTACCTCACGTGCTTCTACATCTAAAAGTGAGTCTACTGAGACCCAAGATCAATTATTGTAGAGGATGATGGATCATACTAATTTTACCGCTGATAAAGTTCAAAATTTAGAGCATTTTGTAGAGCATACTGATAGGTATAGTAGGAGAAAGAGTGATTATGAAGAGAAATTCCACTCATCTCTGGAGAACCTAATTAGGGGTGACCCGAAAGTGCAATTTTCTCCAAATCCTTGATATCCCGATTATGAGCCTGCAGAAAAGTGGTATAGCGGTGATTCAAAAGATGAGGAGTAGAATTGAGAGATTTTTATGTTTGTAATATTTGTTAGACTATGTGCTTTGGACTTGAGATTTGCGATGTGTTGTTATTTTTATGTTGTGGACTATGTGGCGTGGTACTGCTACATTTGCATCCTTGTGATGATATGTACTATGTATTGTGTTTTAGACTTTTGTATTATTATTATTGTGATGTTTGTGCTAGTTAGTAGTTTGTTTTAAAATTCTAGGGTAGTAACTGTTGTGAGTTTTGTGATTTAGTTAGTTTAGAACTTAACTTA
>NW_018219705.1:30672-31588 GCF_001263595.1 Phalaenopsis equestris | reverse complement strand
TTACTTTTATGTTTATACCCACTGTTTAGAAGTCTATTGAATCTCTACATATTGAATTGAAATGAAAATATTAGAAAATTTGATCAAAATTAATTTTACTCTTATTTTTAGTTTTATACTTGTATCATTAGGGTATAAAAATTTTTATTAGCAGTTAATTTTAAATTTTATTCCTGCTTATATATATTTGTTGCTAAACTGTTTAATCTATTAAAAATTTAAGTTAAGGGGGATGAAAAATCTTTTTAAAAATTGAATTTTATTTATTCTCAAATGAACTACAGGTGAATTTGATTTGAAAAGAAAAATTGATCATGTATATGAAGTTATATTAGGGAAGTAAAATTTGATTTTAGAAATATGTAAGAGAATTTAGTTGAAATTTTGAGTAATGAAGAAAAACTTTAAGTTAAAAGTTTTTAGTGTAGAAAATGATTAATATAAGTAATTATCTTTAGTATGAAACATTGTATTTTTGAAAATTTTAGAAATTTAGACTTTTAAGAAAAAGAAAAATAAAAGAAAAAGAAAAAAAAAAAAAAGAAGAAGAAGAAAAAGTGAGGGAGGAGAATCTTGAGGATTAGTGCCAAATCAAATATTTGTTCTACATTTGATCTTTTTAAATTATAAGACTTGAGAAAATGTTAAGCTTATAGATATAATATAGTAAGTAAAATTATTCTTAATAAAAATTTTTCAGTGGAGATAATAAAAGAACTAAATTCTAAATTTGGAAGACTTACAATATTTCTGAATTAGATAGGAACTCATATTTTCATCTTTCTTAACATTAAAAAATTCTAAACTTTAAGTTGGTCTCATTTACTTATAAATTTTTTATAAGTTGGACTACTATATTTCTAAATCTAAATTTTAGTAACTCCTAAAGAAACTCATATACATATCATACATATTT
>NW_018219705.1:30260-30539 GCF_001263595.1 Phalaenopsis equestris | reverse complement strand
AGGTATTTTTGTGTTTTTT
Organism: Phalaenopsis equestris; assembly: GCF_001263595.1. NCBI lineage: Eukaryota > Viridiplantae > Streptophyta > Magnoliopsida > Asparagales > Orchidaceae > Phalaenopsis > Phalaenopsis equestris. The sequence goes on along the minus strand of NW_018219705.1, from coordinate 30,520 downwards.
TTTCAGGTACAGGTAAAAAGGTGAAAAATGCTTAAATGAGTGAAAAATGATCAAAGTTGGAGCAAATAGGTGAAAAATGTGCAAAAGTGTTTTGGCGCCTAAGTGCCAGATCCGGTGCTTATGCACCGGTTAAACAGGGAAGGCCACGTTTAAGCGCCAGAGACCCCACACTTAAGTGCCAGTGGCAGTTATTGGATAAGTAAATTTGATTTTTACAAATTTTGAAGAGGTTTTTGAGGCACCTATTGGATTAAAAAAAA
>NW_018219705.1:0-29835 GCF_001263595.1 Phalaenopsis equestris | reverse complement strand
TATGCACTTCATTTACTTCTTGATTTGGTCAATCCAGATGTTAAAATTTGTTGTGATAACATGTAAGAACCGAGCCGGTATTGTCTCAGTCAACAATTGGAAAGAATCACATGAGGTTGTATGAATGAGAATGTAGTTCATATGATTAAGTGTAAATAAATTGGATAATATTCATTGAAGGGTGTAGAGTTAGAGGACTTTAAAGTGACAGGTTAAAACCCCCAACTTGGTTTGTTATTTTAGGTTCTGATACGAGAAAACTCTAGAGTGAGAGCTAGTATTTTCCTTGCATAGCTGGTCTTCAGAACTATTCAAACTTTAAATTAGCTAATGTTCTTTATAGCATCTCTAGTAAGGGTAAAAAATATTATTGCTCCTATTTGGCACAACACAATATGCATACTTCCACAACAAAATTCCTATACTTATTAATAATTCATGATAAGGAGAAAGATATTTTCATATTTAGTGTTTTTCTTCTACAAAAACTCAAGTTATCCTTTTAAGTTTGTTCTGTTTTTGTCAAAATATTAAAATTACCAAAAATATTTAAACTTTCTTTAATGCAAAAACATCTTTAGTTTAAATAATTGTCTTTTTAAAAAAAGAAAACTTCCAAAAAGTACATATTGCATATCTTTTTTGTGGGTTCGATATTCGAGTCTTAATCAAAAAGTCCTATATTACTTGATAACGATACGTATACTTGCGTAGTATCCCAATATATATAAATTAAAAGTTAAATTCTTATTTTTCTTCAGGATCAAGTTTTTGGTTTTGTTGTGAACTAAAGAAATATAAGTGAAAAACATATTCATAATTATCGTTATACTATTGCATATAAGCAATTTCTGGATCAGTGCTTTGCACCTCACATTCACCAAAATACCAAACTTGGCCTTTTGTCCCCAAATCTACCTAATTTACCAAAACACCCCCAAATCCCAAATTTGACCAAAAATCCCAAAATTACCCAAATCACCCAAATTTATTCAAATGTCGTCTCAAACCATTTGAAACTATCCTAATTTCCCAAAGCTACCCAAATTTACTAAAATTGCCCAAATACCCCCAAAATTGCCAAAATTACAAAAATACCCTTCATGGCCCAAAAAATTCCTAAAACCCTCAAAATCATTTCAAATGTCTCCAAAACTAATTTGAACCCTTCAATTAAACCGAATTTGATCAATTTGACTAACTTTGACCAAAAGCCCCAAATTGCCCTTAAAAGCTCAATTTCCCAAAATTCACCTCAAATGTCCATCAATTTCATCCAAATTTTCCCCAATTTCAATTCTAAACTCAAATTAATTATGCATATGATCATTTCAAATCAAATTCAAGCTTAATTGACCCATGCTTTGAGCTTAATTTTGATGCAAACCAAAACTCCCAATTTTGACCATATGATCCAATTTTACCCAATTGAACGTCATAGCCCACTCAATTGCCTCAATTTGGATCCAAACCTCTTTAAAACATCTCCACACACCAAATTGAACACTCAATTGACCTTGGTCAAGCTTCAATTTCACTCAATTTCAACCCAAATCTAAAATCCCCAAATTTGCTCTAATTTAGCCATGTGCCCAAATCCCACCAAATTGAGTGTCCTAACCCCAAAATTGGCACCCAATTAATGTTGAAAACACTTCACGACATTCCCCAAGAGAATTTTGAACTCTTAATTTGGATTAGCATAAATCTAGCCCAACCTAATCCTAGGGTTAACCCAACTTCTCCAAATTGGCTAAAAGCCCAAATTCCTTCAAATTGGCGATTCAAATTGACCCACCAAATCAATTCAAAATCACTCCAATTCTTCTCTAAACCTCTCATGACAATCACTCACACAAAATTGATCAATTAAGTCTACACAAAATTGAGCAATAAATTGGGCTCAATATCATGGCTATCCTAATCCAAACCCAACTTCTAGCCATTTTGACACAAATTGAATGCCTTCACCAAATTTGACTTAGTCATGCCAAATTCACCAAATTAATGTCACCACAGCCATCATTTGGACTCTATTGACCAAACTAAAGCCACCTAAACCACCTACCTCCTAAACCACCTAGGTGAGCTATGGACCAATGGTCCCTTGATTTAAGGGATCTTAGACATATTTAGCCTTATTTTGAAAATACATTGCCATCATCACTTGCCATTGGGAGTAAATCATAATTAACCCTTCCCTGGCCTCCCTGAGCTAAGAGGTTACTGAACCTTGGCCAACCACCATCTCAACCACCATAAAAAGTCACCCAAAAGGAGCCCAAATGGCTAAAGCCAAAAATTGAACTCCTTGACATTGCTTACTCCAATTGGATGCTTGTGCTTTTCTTTACTCCACCTCAGCAAGCCTTAGCACCCACTGCCAAGCCTTCAGCTCCATCAGGCAGCCATGACTTTAAATTGACCCCTCCATGACCAAAGGGGAGGTTAGCAAAATCCTTGGGAAAACTCTGCTCATATGTGTCCAAAGCCTCTTCAAGAACTCCTCAGCTTAATCCCACCACTTTCCATCTATGGTTCCCACTGTGAGAGCTCAATTTTGAGTTAAAAAATTAGCTCAAACCAGGACATACTTCGATAAACCTACATAGTGAACCAAAATCCAATTAACTGTGCCCACACCCACCAAAGCAAGATGAGTTGATCCCTTACAAAAGCCCCCTCTCAAATGGCCTCTAACATAGCTCTAGACCAACACATGAAATCCACTTTGATCGAAATCATATCTAGATATTTCACTAGGACCTAGGACTTTATTTGGAGGTTTGTTGGACCCAATCAAAGCTACCACAACCATCTAATCGAGGCTTCCCCTCTTAGACAAAGGTATTGAACCTCAACCCTAATTTGAGCCTATTTTGATTCTTCATACGTATTTACTATATTTCATACCATATAAGCATTATAAATATACTCATCTAGAGTAGACGAAGGTATTAAAAAAAACCTCATGCGATTTGGTTGAATTTAGACCAAGATATTAAGGTTTTAGTGTGATGGCTCTCAGATTAGGGCATTTAGGGACGATAACTGGGAGCCGTCCGATCACGCGTGCATTGGATGGACTGAGGAGATCAAGTCAGACGAACCCTTGGATTGAAAAGGCAGGCCGCATGGCAACTAAGGTGGAAGACGACATCAAATGGCGGAGAGCCGCATGTGAATTTGGAACCGCTGTAGGATGAGTTGGTGCTGCGCGTTTAAATAGAAAAATATGGATTTTCTTAGAATTAATTAAATGCTTAAACTTTAAAAATCCATATCTTTCTCCAAAAAATCATAAAAATAAAAGAAAAATGACCTACTCAGTGATAGAGGAGAATAATGTGGACTAAAAATAAATTTTTTTTCTTTCTCCTTAATTTTTAATGAATTAAATACTCTTTAGAGTATTTTAATTCATTAAATCAAACATTACTTACCATGGCTTGCAATTTTGAGGGTTTGTTCCTCATGACAGAGGCTATGTCCTCTGATTTTTCCAAGGTCAGAGGACATCTCTGTGTCTCTAACCCTAATTTTCAAGCTAAGATGACTATTTTTGGCTCATTTTAATTATATAAATTAAAATATCACCTAGAAAATTATGAGGATAATTTTAGTAGGTTTCCTCTAGTCAGAGAAGCTTAAGGAAACTTATGTGATTATTTGAATCATTTTGTATATTTCTATTATTAATTAAATGCATATAGCTTGTTTTAATTTATGTAAATTAAATATTAATAAAAAATTGACAAAAACATTCCACATTGTGTATAAAAATCAAGTTTACCCACTGTAAAAATTTAAAAATTATTTGATTAAGTTTGAGCACTAAAGTTGGTTTTTTAAGAAACCTTATATTTTTGTACAAAAATAATTATAATAAATTAAATACACTTGAGAAAATTATGAAAAGTTGTTTGTTGTTTTATGAGTTCCTTGTGATCAGGGGCACTAAGGAAAAGTAAAAGTTATTTTTGGTAAAATACTTGATTTTTGAGCCTTATTTTAAATTTAAAATAATTTAAAATAATTAAGAAAATCCCAAAAATACAAAAAATATTTTAAAATGTGTCTACTGGTCTCTTGATCACTTGAGATTCATTAAAATATTTTTCCTAACTTTTCCAAGTTAAAAATAAATTTTTCCTTATTGTTCTCATTAAAATATTATAAAAAAAATATTAAAAATCATAAACATACAAAATTTGATTTGCTTAGTCCTCTAAACTTAGAGAAGTTTAATAAGAATATAAAAATAATTTTTTTAATTAAAAAATTATTTTCTATTTGATTAAATCATTGAGATTTCTTAATAATTAAACAATAAAAATAAAAATTTAATTCAAAAAATCATGAAATTTTGTCTAACTGTTTCTCTGACCTAAGGGGACCTCTAGTAATTTTCTCGTGAATAAAAACTTTTTTTTTGATAGTTAAGTAAAATCAACTTTGAAAATACTACTTTTTAAGTTTAAATGATTATTTAAACTAAATTAAAATTTAAAAATCCACATTTTCTCTTCTGATGTTTTAATTGACCCATGGATAGGACACTAAATTCTCAAAGTCATTCGAGTTTTGATTAATGAGTTATGAGGTGAAGAGCCCCAAAGGCAAAGGGGTAACTTTAGATTTGGGTGTATTAATGAAAATTTAGGGTTAACAAAGGGAAAATGGGTAATTTTGATCCTAATGAACATGTTTGAATGATTGAGATACAATGGGATTAAAAGGTAGAAACTCACTTGTCACCTTTTCTATAATATGAACAAAATCCTTACTTCCCTAATCATCATGACTTGGAAGTTAATTAAGATCAAACGACTCTTAAGTGATGAACTTAAGCTAGGAAGATGATTACTTACTTATCTTAGGCCTAAAATTGATGATGATGTGATCTTTCAATATGAACATATGTCACTTAAAGAAAAATTTTAACCACCATCAATTTCTCCCGTTATAATTATTACGGGCTTGGTAGTGACCAAGGCTCAATGTCTAAACTCCATTGATTGAATTTAGGAGATAATATGATTTGTGATTAACATCTTTAAATACTACAAGCCTGACTTTAATTGTGGTCACCACAATCTTTTATGACTTAAACCTGCCTTAGAGGCACCCACCCACATAACTCTTAAATGAAATATCAATTGATTAATGGAGTGTCCTAGCCTTGGGATAAATAAAACATTATGTTTCATGGAGTAATGGGATAACCTTAGTTTAACCTTGGATGATTAATAGAACAATATAATAAGTTCTAAATGAACTCAAATTATTTCAAGGAATCTTCAAAGTGGTTCAGAGTCATGCTCCGACCACTTTGAAATCTCTTGGATATTTTGAAGGGCAAATTGAACTTACTATATTTTGTTCTAAAATCATCCACTAATATCTTTTGAGACTCAATAAAGTCATAACTTGGGATTTGGTAACTATGCCTTCATCTACTCCTGTAATTTAAATTCCTTGCAAAATTTTATACATGTTGCCAAAGCTAACCTTTCAGGTGGAAGGAGTGGGAAGAATCGACAGGGACGCTTTTAAGTTATTCAATCAGGATTTACTTTTATTTATTTGCACCTCTCATTTTCTATTTGTAAACTTGCATGTTAAACAACGATGCCACCCTGCATGTCACAACCAAAATTGTTAGGATAGCCACAAAACCAAAGCTAAAGTTTAAAAATTAAACAAGAAAAAATTCATTGCCACAATAATCAAAATATAAGCCAACTCACAATTTAATCACAAATAAAATAAAACAAAAATTGCAACTAAATTAAGACATTTCTATAGGATGGACGGGAATCCCTCGGAGGAGGTAACCAACAGTTGCTAACAAGATTTCCTACGGTCTAAATGAAAGTATAGAACTCATTAAGTTTGGTTTGGTAAATTCATTTGGACTAAGTGTATATGAAAGAAAATAATGGTGCCAGAATGAGGGAACCGTAGGATCCTAACAGGTGTCGCTCTGATCAACATTAACATTTCCCATAACATTTAAATAGTCATAACTTTAGGAGACATTTGATTCGACATCATGACTTGACATATTAGAAAACTTAAACTCGCCACAACGAGTAACTTGGAGCTAGCATTATGGGCAGCCTGACCATCTTCAACAGTAAAACATGTCTACATCAAATAAACCATTCCTTAGAATTAAACAACAAGCTATAAGATTTCAAAATTGTCCGCCTAGTGCGACATAAATCCTCAACTTTTCCTTAAGCCTTTGTATGACTCTGTTATACAATATAAGCCCTAACTTACTTTTGGATTCACAGGTTGTCGTTCATCTTGACCTAAATCCTCACATCTTCCAGGCTATTTGATCCATTTTTTTTGTTGCGATAGATTAAAATTTAGATATTGTAAAATTTAGTTAAATATAATCAAATAATATTTGAATTCTATGCAAGTATACGTATCATTATCAAGTAATAATGGACTTTCTATTTAAACCCCAAATATCGATCCTACAGGGAAGGCTTAAATTTAAAATGATAAATTTGCTAGGAAATTTACAGAAAGTCAATTGAAATCACAGTTACTAATTTCAATTGTTGAGATGTAATCAAAATAAAATTTTGAAATTATTATCAGATCAAATATGCAAAATTTAAAATAGTAAATAGTAATCTATTAACTATGTTTATGTAACGAAGATTCTTATGTGAAAAAGCATCTTTCCCGCTACAATGAAGCTATGGTAAAATGAGATGAGATAAATGTTCATAATATGTGTTGTGCCAAATAGAATTTTAATTCTCTACCCTGATATAGTGCATAGAAAATCATGGGCTAATCTCAGTGTTTAGTCCCTAAATCTGTGGCTACGATAGGAGGATAATGGGCTTAATTCCATGAACAAATTTCTCCTCTGTGAAATCAAATGTGATTCTCACTCTGTTGTAGAACTCATACTCCATTTCCCGGATCATATGTTTCACAACATATTTTAACAATTCAATTGGCCAGATCAAAATGTAAATTAAGTTTGGATTTGAAAAATCATCACAATTTATTTTACATTTTAATATTGGCACATCCATATTATCTCTTGATTTCACCATATCTTAGAGTAGGTAGAAAGATAGAGGGAGCTACTCAGACTTCATGAGAAAGAAATAACAAAACAGAAATTTCATATAAAAATGAAAGTTCATACAACACTGATAAACAACAATACTTATCTGAAAACTCTTTCTTAAAGCAAATCCTTTGTAGCATTTCCTTAGAAATGAAGAAAGAAGATATCTCTCACTTTTCTCCTTCTCCAACACTGTTACAAAAAGTTTCACACTAAATCTCACCACAAAAACTCTAAACTATAAAAGCAAAATAAAAAATTGACTCCAATATAGTAGTGGAATGGAATGATGTGGTGCGAAAAATGAACATAGAGGAGTGAAAAACATAGAGGAGCACTTTTTTGATGAAATTAAGCCCCAAATAGAGCCCAAGGTCGGTTCTCCAAGAGGTGCCTCCAAAAACTCTTCAAAAAATTTTCCAAATACATCGAACCTTTAGAAACAGGGCCTGTACCGCCTTTGGCGCCATCGACGCTGGTCTGACACCGTCGGTGCTGATTAAAAATCTCCAGCCTTAAGTTGTTTTGTGTCGTCGGCGCTGACCTCGACACTGAGCATTTCTTCAAAAACGTAATTTTGACTCCAAATTTCATTCTTTTTACTTTCTTTTTCACTTTAATACTAAAATTCAATAACCTGCAAGAAAACATAAAAATATCTTCCATTAAAGTGTAATATCACTAAAAATAAGTATAAAATATGGTTCTAAAAATACATATATTTTTTGTGAATCACCTGATTCACTACCAAGCTCTACATGTTACTTGTCCTCAAGTAACTTCTCTACTACATAAAAATATGACTTATTGTAAAAAATTTAACTTTTATACTTCCATATTTTAGTTCTCTAAATATAATAGTTTTACTTAAGAAAAATTCAAAACAATTCCAATTAATACTAAAGGTATAAGGATATTCAGTACTAAAGCTAAGATTTCTGATCCTCTATTTCTTTCAAGAAAAATTGTAATTTTTCATATTAAAGTCACTTAAAAAATTCATATGAAAAATAACTTCATAAAACTTTATTAATAACTAAGCTAACATTCAAATAAAAAGTTTAGAAAATGTGTCCAAGTCTTTTTCCTTAAGTTGATTCAAGTAAAACCAATTTTTAATTAGGCATCTCTCCTCAAGCTTCTCCCTATATCTTTTCTTTTTCTTTTCTTTTTATTTTCTTTTCTTTTTCTTTTCTTTTTCTGAAGATTACTATATCTGGATAGCCTTTACCCATTTTGAACTTCACTATCCTCTTTTTAAAGTTTAAAACTTTTTACATTTTTTTCACTTAAAAAAATTATATTAACTTAAAGATTTCATAAAGTTTAATTCTTTTCTTTTTACATGAATTTCTTTAAGATTTTTATACTTCAAAAATACAAATTTCCTTTACTAAAAATAGAAAAACATAGTCTTATTGTTACCAAATATCTTAGCCCCTAGAATTAACCTTTATTATTGAAAATTTTTACTTAAATTTACTATATATTTAGAAACATAAATATAGTCATCCAAAGTAAATCTCTAATACCAAAGGTCATGTTAAATTTAAAATTTTAAAAATATAGTTAAGTGAGGACGAATAAAATTAAGTTCTTTTATAGTAATGAGAAGAACTTTAAAAATGAAGGGTAAAAGGAAGCATTAAATATATATAAAAAAAATTCATACCTGTCGGAGATTCTGATTTTTTAAAATAAATTTTGAAATACCGCAGGTGCTAATATGAAAACAACTAGGCTAAAAACATTAAATTTCACATAATACATATAAAATTTGCTGAGAAAGAGCTAATCAAAATACATAAAAATGTGCTGAAAATAACAAGAGAACTAAACTAAACTCTAAAAATGAAAACAGTTTTCCACATTACAGTTTCACATTACATAACAAACAAAGTCTTCAACAACATCACAACACAAACAATACAATCACACAGTACAAACACAAACAAACAAACAAAAAGATCACCAATCATTATCTTCTTCATCATTGACATCTAACTTCTGTTACTGATATGGAGTATAAGTAGGGTGAATAGGGAACTGAACTGTATGGTCACCCCTCAAGTATCTTACCAAAGCATCATCATAAACAACATCATATTCAAATTTCTGGCAAATCAGATCATCAGTGTGAGCATTTCTGGCCTACGTATTCTGCCTCCTATGATCCATCCTCAAAATATCTCTCCGTTGAATCATCATCTGGTCCAACAACTCCCTGTTGTTGGGGTCACTTAAAGTAGACTCACTAGGGGTTCTAGAAGTAGAAGGAATATCCCTGGCCTGTCTTCCAGATCTCCAATCAATATGGGACTCATAAGTCTTGATGTTGGTAGGCCCAATCGGTCTCTGAGGCTCATACATCTCCTCATCAGGTCTAAAATCAACTCCTGCCTGCTCACAAAATGTAAAAATCAGAGCAGGGTATGCCAATCCACCAGTGGTCTCTCCCAAAGCAATAGATCGAGTGTTCATATAAATGACAGAGCCTACATTTATGTTCATAACCTGCTGAATACAGAAGTTCAGGATGGCTCTATCCTTCATTACTTCGCTATGATGATTAGTTGGAATCATCCTCCCAGAAAAAAAAATAATGTCAGGAAATAAAATAATGTCAGGCCTTATATATTACATTTAACATGAAGTTGAATTTAACTCCATTCTTTACTTTCCAAGCCCCTTTCTCACCAGTCAAAAAATATATAACCTCATCTAAGGCCTCATTTATGGAAAAGAATGAATGATACCGACATCTATAAACAACTTCTAACAGATAAAACTCATTTATTTTTCTTGGAGTAAACTCCACCCTTTTTCCTCGCACAAAAACAAAATCATCAAAAGCTTAAAGAAGGTTGGCATAAAATTCCATTACAATCCCAGCTATCTCATTGGCAATAAAATAGCAAACATTTTCCCACTGTCGAACAATAATGAAACTTTCAACTTCTCCTCCCAGATTTTTAAAACCTTGGTCCTGAATCATTTTTTTATTTTCTTGCAAACTATGAAATCAAGCACTGGCTCTAAAGCAAACAAATCTCAGCTCGTCATATTCTATTATTCTTTTGCTCGATCTAGGTGCCATAAAAAATCTAAAAAAAATTGAAAAAATTTGAAAATCAAAATGTAAACTTCTTTAAACTTAAATCTACTAAGTAAGAGTTCTTCACTAAACTTCAAATCACTAAATAAGAGTTCATCACCAAAGGATTTTCTCAAAAATTTCTCAAAAAATTTCCATATTTTCAGATCCATGTATTGTGAGATTAATCTTTGGTGAAAATAAAAAATTTTTGGTTTAAAGTGTAGGTCTTACCTAGAGAAGATGAAACTCAAAGTCTTTTAGCCTCTAAATCGCCTTAAATCAGCCAAAAATCAAGCCCTAGCCCCCCAAAATTGAAGGTTGAAGAAGTCTTAAGCGTAAAAAATGGTGGCCACAGTAAAAATTACGAATTTTTAGGGGTTTAATCTGCTGCCGGGTCGAGGGTGCCGTCAGCGCCAATGCCAGCACCGTCGGCGCTGAAGGCCCGAAAAATTCTGTATTTTGATTTTTTTAATGTTGAATTTCCTATCTTGATTTTTTTAATTTTCAATTTCCTATCAACTTAATTAAAAATTTTTAGTATTTTAGACACAAATTTTTATGTAACAGTAATTTTCAAACAAAACATTTCACAAACACCAATTTTCACAAACAACAACAAACTAACTTTTATATATGAAAGTACACTTTCTTACAAACACATTTTTTTACACAATCACACAACAACACTAAACACTGTCACAAAACTATACACACAATCAAAGTTCAGAATTCTAAAGAAAAAACAAACCAAATCAAATCAAATCCACACAATTACACTAAATATATATAGTGTTCTAAAATAGATAGAGAATCTAAAGTCTTCAATTATTAAGCCTCTTCTTCAGTGCTTTCTCCTCCTCTGATACCTCCCATTTTCTTTAACATCTGAACTAATCCTACTTCAAAATTTCTAGTGTGATCAAAATTTTCTTTCATTCTCTAATCTAGGTGATCAAAAAGGTATTTAAGATCTCCTACTGCATTTATAATAATCTAATGTTCCCTTTCAATTTTTTTTCAATTTCTTTTCCAAAGAAAGCAAACTTCCAACTATTGGTGGTATTAATGGAGTTGAAGCATGTGAAGATTGATCTATGATGGCTTCTAATACTTCATTTCCATTTCCAAAATAATTCTCATCAATAGGGATCATGGGCTCCCAAGGTAATAGAATATTTTCCCAACTTTCATATGGCAATTGGGCTTGATTGCAAATCAAAAAGATGATAGATGGATGCCCAAGTCCATAAATTTGTCCATTAGTCCATAAATTTGTCCATTAGTAATCCATAAATTTGTCCATTAGTAAGGATACCCATAATTGATTTAAATATAATAGACCCTATATCAATGGGTTTTTCCATTTGAATGCAGTAATTTAAAATAGCACATTCTTTGGCAACTCTAATAATTTTCATAGTAGGGAGTAACTTTGCAGCAATAAAGAAATGTCATTGTTATGAGATTGGATTAAGTAATGAAGTGGAGAAACTAACATATCCTTCATCTCATTCCTCCCACATCTCACTTTGATCCGTCAGAAGATTATACACGTCTTGCATCAAATCTTGTGTAGGAATGAAATTTGTATAATGACAGATTGGAAAGTTGTCTATCATATATAATTCATTAATCCTTGCAGGAGTAAATGGTACCGCCTTACCTCGTACGAAGACAACACCTTGAGTAATTCCATGTAAGTTTGCATAAAACTTTTTCACCATAGGTACGACAACCGCAGATGTAGTGTAACACAGAACTTCTCAACGCCTTTGCAAAATGATCTTATCAATCATACCAATTGGATTGATCACTCCATGATTAACAAATCCTCTTTCCTTGATCAATCTCCTCTTCGTAATAACTTTATCGTATAATCGTTGTGCGTAAAAAGTAATAAACTTTCTTTTCTTGAAAACGCCATACCTCAAAGTATTTCTGAAATTGAAAGCTAAGGAATCCGAAAATAGGAAGTCTCCAGGCGTCCAAGAATGTTTCTAGGCCTTTTTAAACTCTTCCCGATGGTTATTATGAAGTGAAATCACACCAAAATCCACTAAAAGTCATATAAAACCGTTCAACCGTACTCGACACTCCCAATTGGTGCTTTCGGCGTTGATGTCCATTATCTAGGGCGCCGTCGGCGCTAGTGGCCAAAATTGCGACTTTCATTTTTTGTTTTGTTTTGTTCAATTTGATTCCAAAATTTCCTCCAATACCAATAATTGACTTAATTTATAACAAATGCAATTGTGTAGGATTATTAACTACTAATATATAAGACCCTTTATCAAACAAAATAGTAATACATAACAATATAAGTATGGGTTGCCTCCCACAAAGCGCTTAGTTTAACGTCGTCAGTCCGTTGTCGTCAGCCCGACATACCATTTGATTAGTTGGGTTGACTTAAAATTAAAACTTATTTAAACTGAGATATGTGCCATTTATAAAAATGTCTCATAATAATGTTTCAATCGATGCCCATTAACTTTAATTATCTTTCTAGTGTTAGGATCTTTAATACAACAGTTCCATAATAATAGACTTTAATCACTTTAAATGTTCATAACCATCTGAGTTTTAGTTTTCCTGGAAATAATCTCAATCTTGTATTAGTGGAACTTCTTATCCATGTTCAAATTTCTTCTTAATAATCTTCAGATCATGCCATATTTTCATTTTCTCTTTATAGAATTTCGCATTATCATATGCTTCATTTCTAATCTGCTCAAGTTCATTGAGTTCCAATAACCTTTTCTCACCAGCATTCTTTAAATTAAAATTAAATTCTTTAATAGCCCAAAATACTTTATGTTTCAATACTACTGGTAAGTGACATGTTTTTCCAAAAATCAATCTATATGGGGACATTCCTATATGAGTTTTATAAGCAATTCTCTTATTCCTGAAATGAGATCCTCTATCAGTAATGATTACTATTGGCATTCCATATCATGTAAAAATATTTTTAATTAAAAATTTAGAAACACTATGAGCGTTACATCTAGACACAACAATAGCTTCAATCCACTTAGATATATAATCAACAACAATTAATATAAATAAATTTCCAAAGAATAACATAAATGGTCCCATAAAGTCTAATCCCCACACATCAAATATTTCAATTTCTAATGTGTAATTTAGAGTCCTTTTGTTTCTTCTAGAAATATTTCCTACTTGTTGACATCTATCGCATGTTTTAATATATTCATTAACATCTCTAAAGATAGTAGACCAATAAAATCCAGCTTGCAAAATTTTATATATATGCAGTTCTTCTTGTTCTAAAATGTCCTCCAAATTCAAAATCATGACATCATTCAATTATCTATTGAGCTTCATCATAAGGCACACATCTTCTAATAATTAGGTATTTACATTGTTTATATAAATATGGGTCATCCCAAAAATAGTCTTTCGAATCATAGATAAATTTCTTTAATTGTGGAATTTTGATATCAGGTGGTAGAATATCACTTACAATATAGTTTACTATATCAACATACTATGGTACATCCATTTCATCAATACTATATAAATGTTCATCAGGGAAATTTTCTAAAATTTAATTTGAAAAATTAGTTAATATTTCTATTTCTATTCTAGACAAATGATCAGTTATTTGATTATCATTTCCCTTTCTATCAACTACAATAAAATCAAACTCTTGCAATATAAGTATCCATCTAATTAATCTTGGTTTAGCATCCTTCTTTTTCATTAAGTATTTAATAGCAGAATGATATGTATGCACTACATATTTAGTTCCAATTAAATAAGGTTTAAATTTTTCAAATACATAAACAATAACTAATAACTCTCTTTCAGTAGTAGTATAATTAATTTGAGCATTATTTAGAGTTTTACAAGCTTTACACATTTAGAGTTTTACTAACATAATATATAACTTTAAAAACTTTGTCGTGCCTTTGTCCTAATACAACCCCAATAGCATAATCACTAGCATCGCAGTGATTAAGATTTTCTTTAATAATTCAAATTTTGTTATGCATTCCTCATTAAAATCAAATTTCGTATCTTTTTCTAAAAGTTGGCATAGGGGTTTAGTTATTTTTGAAAAAAAATTTATGTAGTACCCTTAAAAACCAGCATGTCCTAGAAAACTTCTCACCCCTTTAGCACCATTAGGAGGTGGTAATTTTTCTATAACTTATATTTTTTTAGGATCTGCTTCCATGCCTTTTTCAAAAATTTTACGCCCAAGAACAATACCTCCTACAACTATAAATTGACATTTTTCCCAATTTAAAACTAGGTTGATTTTTTCACATACTTCCAAATTTTTTTCTAAATTATTAAGACATAACTCAAATGAAGTCCCAAATAAAGAAAAATCATCGACAAACACTTCCATTCCATGCTTTATAAAATTGCTAGAAATTTACATCATACATCTTTGAAATGTTGCAAGTGCATTGCATAGTCCAAAATGCATTCTATGAATTGCAAATATTCTGTATGGGCTTGTATACATTGTTTTCACTTGATCATCTGGAGCAATTGGAATTTGGTGACATCCCGTATATCCATCTAAAAAGCAGTAATATTTGTTCCTAGCCAATCTATCCAACATTTGGTCTAGAAAGGGTAAAGGAAAGTGATAGTTTCTGGTGGCCATATTTAGTTTTCTATAATCAATGCTAATTCATCAACCAGTTACTTATCTTATTGGTATTAATTCATTTTTATCATTTTCTTCAACAGTCACTCCTCCTTTCTTCGGAACACAGTGAATTGGGCTTACCCAAGCACTATCTGAAATAGGATATACAATTTCAGCATCTAACCACTTTAAAATCTCTTTTTTAGCAACTTCTTTCATTATTGGGTTTAATCTTCTCTGAGGATCCGCTTTAGGTTCACTGTTCATCTAATAAAATTCTGTGCATACAAATTGAAGGACTAATTCCTTTAATATCTGCTAAAGTCCATCCAAAAGCCTTTTTATACTTTTTTAAAATGTCTATCAACTTTTGTTCTTGAATTTTAGTTAACTCAGAAGATAGAATAACATGCAATGTAGATGATTCTCCTAAAAATCCATATTTTAAATGGGCAGGTAATATCTTCAATTCAAGTTCAGGCGGTTTAGTACTTGAAGGAATAAGATTACTATCATTTTCCAGCAAGTCTAACGCTTCAAATTTACTCTGAATATAATCCAAATTTTCTTCTTTTACTTCATCTTTAGTATTAAAAATTTCTCCTTTCTTTAATTTATCTTGGAACTTATTCTTAAATTGCTCATTACTTAGATAATTAACTACTTCCATCCTGAAACATTCATTATATTTTTCTATTGTTGCAAGAAATGATCTCCCTAAAATAATAGGAATCTCTTTATCTTCCTCCATATCCAATACTATAAAGTCTACAGAGAAAATAAATTTATCCACTTTTACTAGCACATCTTCTATAACTCCTTTTGGATAAGCTATTGATCAATCAGCTAACTGAAGAGTTAAAGTAGTAGGGGAAATTTTTCCCAAATCTAAACGTTTAAAAATTGATAATGGCATAAGATTGATACTCGCTCCTAAATCACATAAAGCTTTTCCATAAAATTTTTCTCCAATTGCACAAGGTATAGTAAAACTACCAAGATCTTTTAATTTTTCAGGAAGCGTTTTCTGAATAATAGCACTACATTCTTCACTGAGTGCAACTGTCTCATGATCTGTAAAGTTCTTTTTCTTGTTTAATACATCCTTCATAAATTTCAGATAACTTAGCATTTGTTCCAACGCTTCAACAAAAGGAATATTTATTGTTAACTTCTTAAGGATTTCCAAAAATTTTGTAAATTGTTTATCTTTATTCTTCTACTTCAGTCTTTGAGGAGACATAGATAATTGTTTTTCTATAGGGACCTGTGTTTGTTCATTTTCCTAATGATCATTTTTTATTTTTTCCTTCTCTTCATCAACTTTAGTTGCTCTTTGGATCCTTGTCCAACTAAAATTAAGGTGATTTTTCCAACCAGGGTTAAAATAGTTAGAATGGGATTGTTATTTTGACTATTTATAGCGTTTAAAGTTTCATAAGATGATTGAGTATCAATAATCTATCATAGTGATTTCTCCTCTAATACTGGCGGTACTTGAGAATAATTCATTCCCATTTGATCAATATTTTTAGAAATAGCAGCAATTTGAGAGCCAAAATAGACATTGCATCAGAATCATGAATACTAGCTACTCTCTTAGGATTTACCCTTTCAGAGGGCCATTGAAAATTATTAGTAACCATTTCTTCAATTAAAGAATATGCTTCATCAAATGGTTTTGACATTAATGAACCACCAGCAGCAGCATCTATAATAGATCTCAGTGATCTTACTAATCCATTGTAAAATGTTTGAATTTTTAACCAATCTGGTAAAGGATTATGCAGACATTTCTTAAGAAGATCTTTAAATCCTTCCCAGGCTTCATATATTGATTCCCCTTCAAACTGAAAAAAAGATGTAATATCTTTTCTAAGCATAGCAGTTTTTTAGGGTGGAAAATATTTAGCCAAGAATTTTTGTGATAGTTCTCTCCAAGTTTTAATAGATCCAGGTGTTAACGAATTTAACCAAGCCTTGGCTTTATCCTTTAATGAAAAAGGAAAAAGTCTAAGCCTAATAACATCATTACACACTCCGTCATATTTAGATGTAGCATAAATTTCAAAAAAAACTAGCTAGATGTAAATTAGGATCTTCAGTACGTGATCCTCCAAATTGGTTATTTTATACCATTTGGGTAATTGTAGGTTTAAGCTCAAATGACTTAGCAACAACATCAGGATTTTGAATAGTCAAGTAAAGTTCATCTGCTGTCGGATTCACATAATTTTTAAAGGTCTTTGTCGATTTTCATTTATTGAAATATCTAAGTTATTTGCCATTTTTTATAAATTTTTAATTTCTCTTTGTTGTTTTTGAATTTTTCTAATAGTACGTTCTAATTCTGAATCATAAGGTACTAAACCTTCAGATCCAATATTTCGCATAAACAAATAAAGTAAGCAAAGTAAAATAAACACTCTAACAAAAATATTTATTTTTGGATTTTTTATTTTTTAATTTTATTGTGGTATATATATTATCTCTAAATTTCCTAATTTATCAAAATTATTAAATTTAACTGTTACCTTCCCCGGCAACGGTGCCAAAAACTTGATCTGATTTTTTTTGTTGCGATAGATTGTGCAAAATTTAAATAAGTATAATCAATTAATAATCAAATTCTAGATGTTGGGATTCTACACAAGTATAAGCATCATTAATAAGTAATAAAAGACTTCCTATTTAAGCCCCGAATATCAATCCCATGGGGAAGGTTTGAATTTAAAATGATAAATTTGCTAGGAAATTCACAGAAAGTCAAAACGAATATACTGTCACTAATTTTTTAGGTTGAGAAATTATCAGAACTAAATTATTTAACCAATAACAAAAATCAAATACAAATTTTCAACAGTATTTACTAAACTATTAAATTATGTTTATGTGATGAAGATTTATTATGTGAAAAAAAATCTTTCCCACTACTTATGATAAAATGAGATGAGATAAATGTTCATATATATATTGTGCCAAATAGGAGAAATTTTAATTCTCTGCCTTGAGATCCCTGATAGAGTGCATAGAAAATCATTGGCTAATCTTAGTGTTTAGTCCCTAAATTTGTGGCTAGGCTAAGAGGATACCGGTTCCCACTTTAGAGCTCCCACTCCCTTCACCTGAAGGCTAGCTCTCGCTTCAATTTTTAAATAATAAGACCAAATTGAAGATTTTAGTCTGTCACCCTAAAGGTTCTCCAATTCTACACCCAACAAAGAATATCCTTATTTATTTACACTTAATTCCATGAACGATGTTCTCCTTCATGGAATCAAATTTGATCCTCACTCTGTTGTAGAAATCATACTCCATTTCCCGGATCATATGTTTCACAAAAAATTTTAACAATTCAGTTGGCCAGATCGAAATGTAAATTAAGTTTGGAGTTGAAAAATCATCACAATTTATTTTACATTTTAATATTGGCACATCCATATTATCTCCTCATTTCACAATATATCAGAGTAGGGAGAGAGATAGAGGTAACTATTCAGACTTCATGAGAAAGAAATATCAAAAACAAATTTTATATATAAAAGAAAGTTCATCCAATATTGATAAAAAAAATACTTATCTGAAAACTCTTTCTCAAAGCAAAGCCTTTGTAGCCTTTCCTTAGAAATGAAAGAAGAAGATATCTCTCACTTTTCTCCTTCTCCAACACTTTTATAGAAAGTTTCACACTAAATCTCACCACAAAAACTCTAAACTATGAAAGCAAAATAAAAAATTGACTCCAATATGGTAGTGGAATGGAATGATGTGCAAAAAATGAACGTAGGGGAGTGAAAAATGTAGTGGACCACTTTTTCTGAGGAAATTAGGCCCCAAATATAGCCCAAGGTCAATTCTCCAAGAGGTGCCTCGAAAAACTCTTCAAAAAATTGTCCAAATACATTGAACCTTCTAGAAACGGGGTCTGCATCGACTTTGGCGCCGTCGACACTGAGTAAAAATCTCCAGCCTTAAGTTGTTCTGCACTATCGGCGCTGACCTCGGCACTGCCGAGGCTGAACATTTCTTCAAAAACTTAATTTTGACTCCAATTTCATCTTTCTTGCTTTAAGCCCTAAAAATCAACAACCTACAAGAAAACATCCAAATACCTTCCATTAAAGTGCAATATCACCAAAATTGAGTATAAAATATGGGTCTAAAAATGCATATACTTTTGGTGTATCACTATTCGTGTGATCATTTCACATAGATGTTAGCCCTAATTTAATAAAACTGACATGATGAAATATTTAAATATTTCTCTTCTAAATTGAAGCCAAACCATAGGGTTGACTGGGAAGTCACCGAGGTTCTCCTCAGGATCCGTGACATCCCCTGGTTCTTCTTTGTTTGGATTCCAAAATTAAATGTTCCAAATTTAAGTCATTCCCCTTGCACACCTCTTCGTTCGATTTCATTGAAAACTCCTATTCCTTTCAATATCCCTTGATTTTTTTCAAGATTTTTCATAAGCGATTTCAGTTGTCTAAGATGTAATTAATTATGAGGGCGTGCCTTATAAGAAAGTTTTCTAAACCCAGCTTAATATAAACTCTATTTAACTTTCCATGTTAAATAGGGGAACTTGTCGGCTTACAAATAAAAATGATTTTTTGCATACCAAACAAATGTCATATATTTCTTAAATTATTTGATTGAGCCTCACCCTTAAGTCTTGTGTTTATCTTTCAAGATAGATACAGAGTTTAAGGTGTAGTGCTCCTTCATTCAAACTATGAAATATATGGGATCAGTTTGATTTCTTTTTTTTCTAAAACTAAATATATATGTAAGTTAAAATGTCTTTCCGAAGCGGGCAGTAGGATTCCGATTTCGGTGACCGGCAACTTCCAACGGGCAACTCCTTAACTAAATAGTGCCGACAGCTTCTAGGGACTCCACTGGGGATGAGTTTCTCTCTTCATTTAAAACAAGGAATATTGACTTCATACATCAGTAATGTGTCCAAGTCCCTTATGGACCAGCTTACCCTTCTTCCGTTGGCATACTTATCCCATTTCTTTCTTGGGTAAGTACGGTCAGCTCTTTTGGACTTCAAAACCATCTGTTCAACCACCTTCAAACAAAGAGGTTCAGGAGTTCATTAGGACTTTTAAACTTTGTGTGAGGTCATGTAATTTTTCTAGTTCCGCCCGGGCATTGTTCATTGTGAAGTCGGTCCCGCACTGGGTACTAAAATTCACTTTCCTTTGAGAGTTTGGTTTGCTATTTTGCAAATTAAATTGAATTTTGTCGTGTTGCATGACACACAAAAAATATGTTTGATTTCTTATATGTATTTTTACTCTTTTTTTGTGATATTGCACATTAAAGGAAGGTATTTTTCATGTTTTGTTGCAGGTATGATGACTTTAGGTGTTTGGAGCCAAAGGAAGCAAAAAAGGAAGGAATTTAGAGCAAAAAGAGACAAAGTTGCCAACGTTGGCGGCTCCCGTTTCTAGAGAGTATGGGATGATTTGAATAATTGAGCACCGGCGGCGCCCGAAGCCGACTTATGCCCAAATTCAATGTATTTGGACAAATTTTGAAGGGTTATTTAGGAAATCTCTTAGGGAATTCATTCTAAATGAATTTAAATTGCTTTTGGTGCCTAGATTTGGTGGTGTGAGTGTAGAGGAGAGTATTTCATCTTGTTTGGAGAATGTGAGAGAGTTAGGGTTTGTGTTGGATTCCTCTCTAAGGAGTGTAGGAGGAGAAGGAACTTTAAGGGATTTGCTTGGGGAAGAACTTGAGATAATTTGTATTTACTTCTTATGGTAGTATGACGTTGATTTTAAATATAAAATTCTTGCTTTGTTGTATCTTCCTCATGAGTTCAATGTAGATTTCTTTGTATTTCTCCCCCTTGCAATGAGATATGGTGAAGTGATGATTTAGATTGGATATGTTGAATTAATGTTAAACTATTGTGATGACTTTTACCCTTTGTGCTTCATTTACTTTTTGATCTGGCAAATTGAATTGTTAAGATTTGTTGTGAATCAAGTGATCCAAAAGAGCTATGTATTCTACAACAATAGTGAAGATCACATTCAAATCTCTTGGATGATAAAGTTCATGGGGGTTGAATGCAAATAAATAGGGAAATATGTTTTATTGAGCGTAGAATTGGAGATTTTAGAGTGACAAGCTAAAATTCCCAATTCGGTCCTAGTGTTTGTAAACTAAAGCAAGAGCAGCCTTCAGGGGAAGGGAAGTGGGAGCTCTGGAGTGACAACCAGTATCCTTCTAGCCTAGCTATTGATTTAGGAGATAAACCAAGGATTAGTCATTGTTATTTACAGCACTCGAAAGAGGGTAAAGAACAGGAATGCTTCTATTTGGCACAACACAATATCCTACTAATCTTTATCTTTCACTCACCACAACATCATTGTAAGGGGGAGGACGTCTTCTCCATATTTGAAACTTTCAACACAAAAAACTTAGTTAGAAGTATAGTTATTACTTTAATGAACTTGAATATTTAATCGTATTTATACTATCAGTGACTTTAATATTTTTAATTCATGCTTTGTGAATTGGATATTGGCTTATGCACTATGTTTTGCATTTTAAAGTTTTGTTATATTCCCTATGGGATTGATAACTAGAACTCCACTAGAGCTCTGTATTACTTGTGCGATACATATACTTGCATTCATAACTACGACAAAAGAGAATATATAAAAATTAAATTAGAATCTGAGCGTTTAGAAAGTTGCGGCCAAGTTTTTGACATTGTTATCGGGGAATATAAAAACTATAACAGTAAAATTAGTAGTACTTAAACACCCTCTATCTCTTAGTTTACAATTGTGTGTGCTTAGTTGTTTTAAGAGTTCTTAGTGTGCTTTTGTATGCGTAGTATTGGATCTGAAGGATTAGTGCCTTACGATTCAGAGTTAGAATGTACTATTAGAAAAATTCAGAAGCAACAAAAAGAATTTAAAATTTTGAACTAAATGGTGAACAACTTAAATGAAAATGAACATCAACCTAGACCCTTAAGATATTATGCCAACCCTACATCAGATGAAATTCACTTAACCACTCAAAAACCTGATGTAACTGCTAATTCATTTGAAACCTGCTATTATCCAAATGGTACAAAATAGTCAGTTTGGTGGGACACATAATGAAGATCCTAATTTACACCTTGCTAGCTTTCTAGAATCCTGTGTTAAATTTAAATATGTGGGAGTGTCGAATGATGTCGTTAGACTTAGACTTTTTCCTTTTTAACTAAGGGATAAATCTAAGGTGTGGTTAAATTTGTTAGCACCTGGATTTATCAGAACTTGGGGAGAACTATCACAAAAATTTTTGTCAAATTTTTTCCCTCCATGAAAAATTGTTAAGCTTAGAAACAATAATACATTTTTTGTCAGTTTGAAGGGGAATCAGTATATGAAGCTTAGGAAAGATTTAAGGATCTAACTAGGAAATGCCCACATCATGCTCTACTAGATTAGTTAATAATTCAAACATTATATAAAGGATTTGTGGCATCACTTAGATCAATTATTGATGTCGCTGATAGTGAATCATTAATGTCAAAACTTTTGAAGAGGCATATTCTTTAATAGAGGAGATGACTACTAATAATTCTACTAATTAATAGAGGAGATGGCTACTAATAATTTTCAATGGCCCTCTGAACAGGTGAATCCTAAAAAAGTAGCTAGTATTCATGATTCTGATGCAATATCCATGATAGTTGCTCAAATTTCTGCCCTCTCAAAGAAAATAGATCAATGCAGAATGAACTATCCTCAAATGCCTCTAGTGTTAGAGGAAAATTCATTTGGACAAATAGTGGATTCTCAATCTTCCTACGAAACCTTGAATGCTATAAATAATAAACCCAACAAGCCGTATTCAAACTATTATAATCCTGATTGGAAACACCACCTAAACTTAAGTTGGAACAATAGTAATACCACTACTGCTAATCCTCAGTGGGGGAACACTTCAATGAGCCCATTGAGAAATTTGAACAACCAGGGAAACAATATATATAGACCTTCTTATCCTCTAGGTTTTAATAATAATTCATAATTTATGGAGAAGAAATTGTCTATGAATGCATTAATTTTAAACATGGGAAATCAATTACAGAGTCAAGGAGCAACAAATAAAATATGAAAACTCAAATAGGACATATGGCTATGATGCTTAGTAATAGACCTCCAGGAACTCTACCTAGCAATGTTGAAATCAATCCAAAAGATCAAAATAAAGAACAAATTAAGGCTATTCAAATGAGAAGTGGAAAATAATTAGAAACAATAATGCAATAAGAAACTGAAGTTGAAAAAGAGAAGGTGGAAATTGAAAGAGGAAATGATCATATATATCCAGATTTAGAATATCCGCTTACACCGATGAAAATTACTGTAGAAAGACCATCACCTCCATTTCCTCAAAGATTGAAACAACCAGATAGAGGTAAACGATTTTCAAAATTTTTAGAAATTCTAAGAAAATTAACACTAAATATTCCCTTCATTTAAGCCTTGGAACAAATGCCCGATTATGTGAAAATTATGAAGGATATACTTAACTAAAAATGAAGTTTATAGATCACGAGACTGTTTCACTTATTGAAGGGTGTAGCGCAATTATTCAGAAAAAGCTTCCTAAAAAATGCAAAGATCCTGGTAGTTTCACTACTCCTTGTGCGATAGGTGAACAATTTTTAGGAAGAGCTTTACGTGATTTGGGAACCAGTATCAACCTCATGCCTCATCAACTTTTAAAAGATAAGGAATAGGAAAAATTTCCCCTACTTCTGTAACACTTCAATAAGCTGATCGTTCTATTACTTATCTTAAAGGAGTTGTAGAAGATGTTTTAGTAAATGTTGTTAAATTTATCTTTCCTGTGGAATAATGCGAGCGGATTTAGTGTGAGAATTTTCCAAATATTTTTCAATATTACAAAATTACACGCAGCAGATATATAATAAATATGCAATATAATCCCAACAAAAATACTTTTTATGAAAATAATTTATCTCTTAAAACTCTTATTAAACTGACAAATCACCTTTAAAATCAATGATTATTTAAGAGATGATTATTTTAAGGAAAAGTTTGAAGAGAAAATGGAGAATGAAGATTTAAAAATTAAAGATGATAATGAAATGTAAGATGATCAAGATGAGATAGATAATGAAAAACTGGATTATGTTCAAGAGAGATTTGAAATGTTAAATACTATAAAAGATGATAATAAAAATCTGATTCCATCTATTTTAAGACCTCCTGAACTTGAAATAAAATTCTTCCTGATCATTTAAAATATGTGTTCTTAGGAGAATTATCTACCATACCAATTATCATATCCTCAGATTTAAACGATTTACAAGAACAAAAATTAGTGGATACATTAAAAAGATAGAGAAAAGTTTTTGGTTGGATTTTAGCTGGTTTAAAGGAATTATTCCTTTGATCTGTATGAATAGAATTTTATTAGAAGAAAAACATAAACCTAGAGTCAATCTGCAAAGGAGATTAAATCCAATGATGAAGGAAGTAGTAAAGGAGGAAATTTTAAAATTGTTAGATGCTGAAATCACATATCCGATTTCAGACAATGCTTCGGTAAGCCTAATTCATTGTGTTCCTAAGAAAGGAGGAGTGACCATTGACGTGAATGAAAGAAATGAAATAGTACTAACAAGACAAGTCACTGGTTTGTGAATTTGTATTGATTATAGAAAATTAAATGCCGCCACCAGGAAAGATCATTTTCCCTTACTTTTTTTAGATCAAATGTTGATCAAATGCTGGATAGACTAGCTGGGCATAAATATTACTGCTTTTTGGATGGATATACCGATTATCACCAAATCTCTATTGCTCATGAGGATCAAGCAAAGACTACATTTACTATCCCTTATGGAACTTTTGCTTTTCGAAGAATGCCCTTTGGATTATGTAATGCACATGCAACATTTCAAAGATGTATCATGTCAATTTTTAGCAATCTAATCTATGATGTAATTGAAGTTTTTATGGATGATTTCTTTGTATTTGGAACTTCATTTGACGAATGTTTAAATAATCTAGAAAATGTTTTAGAGTTATGCGAAAGAATAAATTTAGTTCTAAATTGGGAAAAATGTCAATTTATGGTTGCATGAGAAATTGTACTTGGGCATAAAATTTCTGAACATGACATGGAAATAGACCCTGCAAAAAATTCAAACTATCGAAAAACTATCTCCTCCTACTACAGTGAGAGGGACTAGAAGTTTTCTAGGACATGCTGGTTTCTACAGGCGATATATTAATTATTTTTCAAAGATCACTAAGTCTATGTGCCAACTTTTAGAAAAAGTATGGAAATTTGATTTTAATGAGGAATGTTTAAAAGCCTTTGAATTATTAAAGGAAAAATTAATCACTGCTTAGATAATTGTTTCACATGATTGGTAGAAGCCATTTAAATTAATGTGTGATGCTAGTAATTATGCGATTGGAGCTGTTCTAGAACAAAGGTATGATAAAATATTTAAAGTTATATACTCCATTAGTAAGACTCTTAATGATGCTCAAATTAACTATACCACTACTGAAAGAGAGTTATTAGCAATTGTCTATGCTTTTGAAAAATTTTGGTCATATTTAATTGACACTAAATGTATAGTGCATACAGACCATTCTGCCATCAAATATTTGATGCAAGAGAAGGAAGCTAAACTAAGATTAATTAGATGTATACTTTTGATGCAAGAATTTGAATATATAATTGTAGACAGAAAAGGATCTAACAATCAAATAGTCGATCATTTATCTAGACTGGAACCAGATGAGTTATCTGATTATGAAGAGGAAATATTAGGAACTTTCCCAGATGAACAACTTTATAATATTAAGGAAAGGAATTTACCATGGTATGCTGATATTGTGAACTACCTTGCGAGTAATTTTTTACCACCTGAATTAACAATGCAACAACAAAAAAATTTTATATATTATGCCAAATCTTACTTCTGGGATGAACCATACTTATACAAACAATGTAAGGATTTAGTTATGAGGAGATGTATAATTTATGAAGAAATTGAACCAATTATTCAAAGATGTCATGATTCAGAATTTGTAGGATATTTTGGAATGGATAAAACTATACATGATATTTTAAAATATGGATTCTATTGACCAACTATGTTTAGGGATGTTTATAGATATATTAAAAATTGTGATCGATGCCAGAGAGTAGTGTTCACCTCACTTTTGGTTGAGTTTAGTTTTTCCTCTTTAGTAGCCTGGTTTAGCCATAGGACTTTTCTATTGACTATTCCTAGAAAACTAGAAAATAAACTCTCACCATTAGAAATTTTACCCTCTTCTTTACTCAACTTGAAGTTCCACATGTTGGTCCTAACCTCTAGCAGTTAATAGGTGGGGTCATTATGGGGGAGCTCAAGATGAGTTCCCATAGGACTGCTTGACCTTAGGGTTAACTCTAGGCATTGGTCTAGGGCAAAAGCACTCACTCTCACTCACTTTCACTCACTCTCACTCACAACCCCTCACAAACCTAAACCCAAATTTTCCCAACATTGATCCCTTGATCTTTTGGGAGACTCATGTAGATGCTCCCCTAAACCTACTAGCCCTAGGCTAGGGTTTAGCTAAGACCATTACATAGAGGACCTGGGGATTCCATTGGTCCATAGCTCATGTAGGGTGGTTGATACCCCAACCCTACCAAAATACCCAATTTGACCTTTCACCCCCAAACCTACCCAAATTACCTAAACACCCCCAAATCCCAAATTTGGCCAAAATTCCCAAATTCATCCAAAATATCCAAACTTGTCCAAAAATCATCTTAAAACTTCTTAAAATACCCAAATTACACAAAACTACCAAAAACTGCCAAATTTACCAAAATATCCCCAAAATTGCAAAAATTACAAAAAAACCCTTGGCACCCCAAACTTTCCCAAAACCCCCAAAATCACTCCAAATGTTTTTAATACCCATTTGGACCACTCAATTGGACCCAACTTGACCAATTTACTCATTTTGACCAAAACCCCCAAATTGCCTTTAGAGGCCCAATTTCCCCAAATTTTCCTCAAATGTCCATCAATTTGGTCCCAATATCCCCTAATTTCAATCCTAAACTCAAATTCACCTTACATATGACCAATTTAAACCAATTACAATCTTAATTGGCCCATTATTTGAGTCTAATTTTGTTCTAAGTCAAACCCCCAATTTTGGTCCTATGGCCTAATCCCACCAAATTGAACCTCATGGCCTACTCCATTAGCCTCAATTTGAATCCTAAACTCTTCATAACAATCCTAAAGATCAAACTTGACCTTAAATTGGCCTTGGTGAGGACTCAATTCCATTTAGTTTCAACCAAAATCCAAAAAATCCCCAATTTTGCCCCAAATTGGCTATGTCTACAAATTTCACAAAATTGATTATATATCCCCAAAATTGGCACCCAATTTATGTTGAAAAATCTTCATGGCATTCCTATTGACCATTTTAAATAATCAATTTGGACTTAGCTTGAGCTTATCCCAATCTAGACTCAAGTCTAGCCCAACATGCCCAAAGTGACCAAATTTCCAAAAGTCTTCAAGTTGAACCCCCAATTGAACTCAAAATCATTTCAACTCTTCACCAAAAATCTTCATTACAATCATCTACATAATGTTGATCAGTCAATTTGGCTCAAAGTCATGGATATCCTAACCCAAACCCAACCTTTGGTCATTTGCACCCAAATTGAACCGATATACCAAAATTGGCATAACCACCCTAAAGTCATCAAATTTGTCACTCCACGGGCACTAAGCTCTTCCTTTGGACCAGGCTAAACAACACTAAACCCACCAAAGCATGATTTGGACCAATGGATCCCTAAATTAAGGGATTCATTCCCATTTTTGGGCCTTAACAAATATCTCCCTCATCATCACTAACCCTTGGGGGTAAATCATAATTAGGCCTCCCCTGACTCACCTGACCTTCTGGTCACCTCCCTTGGCCTTGTAGGCTGGCCTAGTTACCCAAAAACCCCCAAATAGAGAGCCCCAAGGCCAAATAAAACCTAATTTTAACCCTAGAGGCCACCTCACCCTAATTAACCTTTGGAGCTCCTCAGCCTTCCACCTAAGGAAGCCTTTTCACCCAAGGCCAGGCCCTGAGCTCCCCTCTCTGGCCATTGCTATAAAATTTCCCCTTCTCGAACAAGTGAGAGGTGCTGAAATTTTCACAAGGAGATCCCTTTAAATTGCTCCTACAGCCTCTTTAAGACCTCATTAGTGCAACCCAACCACTTCCTTGCCCTAATTCCCCTTGTCGGAGTTTAATTTTTGAGCTTAAATCCTTGCCAGAGACAGGACAAAACTCTCCACACCTCTAGAGTGCACAAAAATCAAATTAAACTCACCCACACCTTCACCACAGTGAAAGAAAACAAAGCCCCATCAAACCCCCTCACAAAAAGCCTCTACACTAGACTTTGATCAACACCCAAATTCAGCCTTAATCAAATTTGGGTCTAGACCCTTCACCATGACTTGAGCCTTAATCCCTAGCCTCCTTGGACCTCCAAAAATGTGCCAAGAACCTCTGAGAACTTCCCCTCTTCCCGAGCCTATTTTGATTCTCCATTTGATTAGGGTTAGTTGAGTGGCATGTTTACTGTATGGATGTGTTTGTCACACTTAGAAGAGTCCATAGGATAAAACCTGAGGTCATTTGGCTAAGAAATGAGTGAGATCTTAGGGTTTTAATGTTAACAATCATGGGCTCACTCTATTTGGGGATGATGATGCAGAGTTGTTGGATCGTGCGTGTATCAAATGGAGGGCTCTGATTACGCCAGATGGGAGTGTGGTCCATAAAGCGTGGACTGAGTCAGTAGCTACATGGAAGGCGGAGTCCAACCAGAGCATGCCACACGTGTTTTTGAAGCCGTCGTATGATTTCGTGGTGCCGCACGTTTAAATAGAAAAATAGGGTATTTTCTGATTTATTTAAATGCCCGATTTTTAAAAATTCATATCTTGGTGTAGAAAAATCATAAAAATAAAATAAAAATATCTTAGTGCTCAGTGAATAGAGGAGAATAATGTGGAAATAGTTTGAAGTTTATTTAGAAGTTTATTTAATGCATATTTTATTTTTAAATAATTAAATACTGATTTGAGTATTTTAACTCTCCATGCTTGTAGACAGTTCACCATGGCTTAATATTTTGCTGGTCATTGGAGCAAAAAGATGCAAAAATGAGCGAATTTGGAGCAAAAAGGACCAAAATATGAAGATTTGATCTTGGGCGCCGACGGCAGGCTCGATGCCGCCAATCCACAGACGGCGCCACCGAGGCCACCGACGGCGCCACCGAGGCTGCCGATGGCGAGCATGTCAGTTCTCTCAACATATGCATTGAATGTGCACGATTTTTGTAGGGATGCTTGGGCAACTCTTGAAAACTCTGCTACAATTTAAAAAAATAATTTGGAGGCTGAAAAAGGGGTGTCCTCAGGGTGTCCGCAGAGTCTTTGTTGTTTGTGGTGCCCATTAGAGTGTAGATAGTGGTTTGTATTGTGAGGAATTCCTTAAGAGATTGTAAGAGTGGAAGAAAAGTGAGAGATTTCTTCCTCCTTGCCACTTCGAAGGAGAATTTTATGTGTTGTAAAGAAATGAAGAGATTCAGAGGAACTTCGAGGAGTTTGCTTGGGTAGGAATTAGAGATAACTTGTATTTACTTATTGAAGTTTGTATGACTATGCTTTTATATATAAATTCCAAGTTTTGTCGTATCTTCTCCATGAGTTCTGAGTAGTTTTCTCTTTCTTTCTCCGTGTCTTGAGATTTTCTGAAATGATAATTTGAATTGTTTGTTCCATGAGAATGGTAAAAAAGTTGTGATGATCTTTTCATTTCATTCTTAATTTATTTTCAATCTGGCTAAATGATTTGTTAAAATATGTTGAGTTTTGCAACTAAA
>NW_018219704.1:0-3952 GCF_001263595.1 Phalaenopsis equestris | reverse complement strand
GTTTTATTTATCTTCCTTTGTGCAGATTGTTGGAAGTGATGCCAGCTTGCTGGTCGGACCTGATGTCGGAGATGATTGTTGGAAGAATTCAGACATGGTCAAACATTTGGTGTGTGTGGGGTTGTATGTGGTTGTGGATATTGTGGCTATTGTATTGTTGTAAAAAAATGTTTGTTGTAAAAAAATATTTATTGTACTATTGTAAGAAAATGTTCAGCAGCAATTGCATATCGTTGTCGTATGTTTGTGGTTGTGTATATTGTGTTGATTGTGTATATTGTGTTGTTGTATAGCAGCCATTGCATTTCGTTGCTCTATATTTTGTTGTCATATATAATGTGGTGAGAAATTTATGCATTTGATTAGCAGCCATGGCATTTCAGATAGAAATTCTTATTATATAATCTACCTTGAAAGTTAGCTTAAATGTAGTTCTTATAGAGAGAATGAAAGCTAGTTTAAATGTATATGCTTTGTGGTGAAGAATTGATATATGCAATGTGTTGTTTTTGAAAGCTAGCTTAAATGTAAATCCATATTACAGATTCCTGTTTACAGAGATTTGATCATTACAGCTAGAATTAAATGTATTATTACAGATTTGCGGTATTCCATTCCATGAACAAATATTGAACATTCTGAAGCCGGTTCCTCTTATCTTTGCAACACCCGATTTTATGAGCCACCGAAAAAGGCTGGCCAACATTATGAAATAATGATGTTTATGCAGTTCTTATAGAGAGAATGAAACAACCATCCATATTAACAGAGTTGAGAATAGCAGGAGACAGACAAATACTTTATAAAATTGAGTTCTCATAATGTCCATAAGAGAGTTTCCTCTAACTCAAGGGTAATGAAACAGACAGAGGTTAATGCCAAAAAAAATGATACCCCTTCAAAAGAAAATCTCAGAATTACAAATGCATCAATAATGTTATCGTAAATACAAATGCCCTACAGACATCCTCCTGAACAAAATTTCAATAATGTATACAAATTTCTAGATACATCCTCCTCAAAAAAAAGTACACCAAAATTAATGTCTCAATAAAATTGTCATTGACGCATAAATGTTGTTTACATCCTGAATAGAACCTGTATAAAAAAAATAAAGGAATATATTTGTTAATAATAATAAATAAAAACATTTCAATTAAAGAATATGTCAAATTACTTACTGATCATGTGTTGAATCTATCATCATTGTAGTGTATGATTCCCTGTGCCTTAGATTCCCTGTGCCTTGGAGGAAAGAAATTATGCATTTGGAAGCACCAAAATTATTATAAGATACACAAAACAACAAAAAATAACAAATAGTTCCTTGCCTGTGTTCGAAAATCAGGCAGTCACGATATGTTTGGATAATGATTTAAAGCATTAGGTTCTTGACTGCTTGAAACTTCAACTGGTTTACCTGTTTAAGTTGTCAGAAAATTAGCCTAAACTTTTTACCAATATATACATTTTGCTCTTTTCTCTCTCTCCCAATAACCTTTTAGCCTAACATTGGATATTCCTTTGGGTCGCATTTTGGCGGGATCAAAAAGATTTGATTGGTTATTCACCTGATTTTTATTTTTCTTAACTTGTTTCCCTGACTTTGAACCTCTTCTACTTATTATATTATCAATATCCAACGATAATTTTTTCATTGAATCCTTCATGCACTGCTCAGCCTCTTCATTTCCCTTGGCTTTATTAGTGCATAGGTATGACATTTTTTGCATGCGTGTTTCGAATATTAGGCTACCTTTACCATCATTCTATATTTGTGACTGTTGGAAGTGCCTGTATGCATCATTGTTATACACATCTCTCTTTACATTTGCGGACCATCTCAATAGAAGATATTTATCTGGGATCTTATTAATGTGTAGAAAGTTTAATACTCGTAGAGAGTGAGCATATAATAGACCCATCATTTCGAATTTTTTGCAGCTACATTGAACCTCCGAACTGAAAGGATCAAAATTTACCATCCAAGTTCTGTTTGTGGTGTGATCATCCAAATTATTAATAAAAAATTCATTTTCATTGTTCATAGAGGCGTGTAATTGAAGACCACATGATCTTTGAATAAACTCTACCTCAAACATATTATAGAGCTTCCTTGAGTAAAATACAGATGCTTGCCTCAATATAGGGCTGCTTTTAGCAACTTGAGTGATCACAGATTGATCGGACTTATAATCTTCATCCTTCCTGTTACGCCTCCATGTTCTCTTGGCTTGCTCAAGGCCCAAAAAACAATCAGTAATAGAACTTGTGGGCGTAGCGACACCATGACAAATATTATTCGTTAATTCACTTCTCTGGGTGGATAAAATTCTCATTCCAAATACATCCTTATTAAAGATTGTAGCCCACTTATCTCTGATGTTGTACATCTCATCTAACCAAACGTTTTCTTGTAGATTACAACTCTCAATCATCATCTCTCATGAGTTATGAAATTCTTCTTCAGACTTGCATTTGCTCATACACTTGTAAAAAAGATTAGCTACTATTTTATTCACTAACCAGCAGTGAACCTTTGTAGGCAACTTCTTATATATGTGCCACTGACATAATTTATGTCTTGTATTTGGCAAGATTTATTCTATGGGTTTTCCCATTGCTTGGTCCTGATTGGATGATTGTCTCCCATAATATAGAGAAAAGTTTTAAAAAGTCATTTGAAAGACTCTGTCGTCTCCTCTGACAAAAAAAACCAACGCCAAAGAGAACATTCTACCAATTGTGGTTAACACCAACAAAAAGACTATTTAATCTATAGCTAGTATCAAAAATGATACCATCACCAAAGCAATCATAATCATGTCTGGAAGTGTCGTCACACAAAAAAAAACTCTTTAGCCTACCACTCTCATCAATTTTGAAGTCCCACTCAAACATGCTATCCTCAGCACGTCTCTCTGTGAAAAGTTGCAATAAAGCATTGGCATCGCCATTTTCAATTTTACATCTCTTCTCTCTTTGAATGAAATTAAAGGCATCTATCTTAGTGCACTCTAGTTTATTAACTCCCCCAACTTCTGCAGCTAGAAAGTTAAACGCATCTCTAGGTCTTATTCCTGATTGTGTCATCGATTTGAGAACCTCTGCATTCACTTTGCTTATCTTTCTACTAGACCGCAAAAGATTCTTATCACCAGGGTTTGCTAAGGAGTGGTTATGAGACTCAATGAATTTTTTAACTGTTCAATTACCTTCAACATCAACTGCGTAACGAATCATTGTCGGACAACCATTTCTTGTGTCCACTCTTTTGTATTTAACAATTTGTGTGGCCTTCAACTCTTTCTTGAAACCTACTCTCCCACAAACAAAGTCTTTCATCTTAAGATTCTTGGAGTTAGGTCAGAACGTGTCGTGTTCCTTACGGACACTAAATCACATATGATGAGCGTAAGCACAATATACTTCGTAAGCTTCTTTGTCATTGTGGACAACCGTTTCAAGTAAAATATTTGCACTTTCATCTCTACATTTAGCTTCACTCTCATCCAACTGAAAACAAATATAAAATTATATTAAACTACCCTACAAATATTTTACTATAGCAAACAAGCCTACAAATAAAAAACACACACAACAAATAAGAACATACAAATAAGAACACTATAATAAACTCTAATTATCACATCACAACAAACATAACAAAAATCACAATTTTACAAACATTCACATCCATAATATTCATATAAATCATACAACAAAAAAGATCACCCTAAAAATAGACTACATTTAATAAAAACTGAAGATTTCTACCTCAAAACACACAAAGAAAATCACCATAAAACACAGCAAGAAACACACCAACGAAAACACCAAATAAACAGACCTAAACACACCAAGAAACAAAGTATCCTCGCAGAAAAAACACAGATATTTCTCTAACAAAATACAGAACTACAAACATACAACTAATATACCTCCACTTTAA
>NW_018219703.1:0-393 GCF_001263595.1 Phalaenopsis equestris | reverse complement strand
TTATGAAGCTCAGGCTCGACACTACAGAGGAGAGTGATGTTATGTTTCCTGAATGCCCCCGATATATTCACTATCAACCCAATCCACCTGCTGATCAAGGTGATGAAGATATAGCTTGGGATTTTGATATGGAATGAAATTGATGTACTTATGTTTGTATTTTTATTTTATGTAATCTTTTGTAATAGAAATGGATGTTTATGTATTTGGACTTTTATTTTTATTATTATGTTGTACATGGATAATTTTAATTTTAATTTTTGTTATAAAAGTTAGTGTTATAGTTGAATTTGCATGTGAAGTTATTTTCATGTGTAGTTTAATAGATGTTAAGTAGAATTGTGGATTGTATTTTGATTTTTCGTTTCACATTTTAGTTTTAATTGTTTAGTA
>NW_018219702.1:12727-14010 GCF_001263595.1 Phalaenopsis equestris | reverse complement strand
CTTTTCTCTCCATACAAATCAAGAAATACTATCTTTACACGTCGGGAATATGTCCATGTCCCCTTTGGACCTTCTTCTGTTGGCATACTTTACCCATTTCTGTCTTGGGAAAGTACTGCTAACTCCTTGGACTTCAGGACTAGCTGTTCAACCATCTTTGAATAGAGGGGTTCAGAAGGCCATTAAGGACTCTTTAAATTTTCATGTGGGGTCAGACCCCCAATAGGTGTGTTGGTGGATTAACTCCACCTGGGCATTTTCTGCCACGAATTGGGTCCCGCACTGGGTCCTAAACTTTCTCGCAACTCCTTTCCACATTTGGTTTGACACTTCGT
The DNA here is from genome assembly GCF_001263595.1 of Phalaenopsis equestris. Taxonomy (NCBI): domain Eukaryota; kingdom Viridiplantae; phylum Streptophyta; class Magnoliopsida; order Asparagales; family Orchidaceae; genus Phalaenopsis; species Phalaenopsis equestris. The sequence continues at coordinate 13,675 of NW_018219702.1, read as the reverse complement.
GAATTGAACAGACTCGTGATGTGCTGCGCACACTTTGAAACATTAATTTAATTTTACACCCTTTTAAATAAAGATGTTAAAATTACCTGTAAATTAAGACCCGCCCGGTCTACAGATTAACCTCTATAGTGCTTGCACTAGAGATTTCAAGGTTTTTGGCCATATAGCTGACCCTAAAACTTTCTGTTTTAAAGCTTGCTGCGATGGCTTACCAAACACTGTCCTTTTCTTGCAACCTGCCGACGGGCCGCAACGCCCGTAACGTCGCTCCCACCATCAAGTTCGGAGCTGGATTTGAAGACCTCGAGGTTATCCTCGGGAAAGCCCCGTTCGTGGTAATGAAGATTGCTACCCTGGAAGTTCAAGAGTCGTCTGCAGAATTCAGTTTGAGCTACCTTCAAGACTTCCCTACCGGTAAGAAAGCTAAAGTTGTCGTCATCAAGCCTGCTATCCCCACTGCTTCTAAGGGGAAAGAAGCGATGGTCGTTGAAGATTCTACTGAAGGATTAACTGTTCCACCATCTGTGTTTGAAATCGGGTCAAGCTCAAGGACAGTACCACTGACCCGAACTCAAAGGAGGAACCGCAATAGGAGAGTTCGGAGGGCCATCACAGCCCAGACTCTTGAGAGCACACCTGATGAGAGGGAGCCTCATCAAATTGAAGAGGTATTACCAGAAGTCTACCCACTCCCGCGAGGAAGTAGATTACATCCTTTGACAGATACTGATGGATATAAGAGTATCCGGAAGATTGTTGTTGCATTACCATCACCTCATGGACATGATGAGACGGGAAATAAATTCAGCCCCATCACCCGAGTTAGTACAGTCTTTAGAAGGCTTGCTATTAAAGAAGGATGTACTGTAAGTGACCTACTTAAATGTGTGGGAAATGCGATTTCCCCTCATATGAAGAAAGAAATTTTGAAGGATATTAAGTCCGCTA
>NW_018219702.1:10600-12683 GCF_001263595.1 Phalaenopsis equestris | reverse complement strand
CGTGGTCCCCTTTGGCTTCCGTTTAAGAAACCAATTCGTTATTGTTATGGTCCCCACCGATCACACCACCACCAGAACCACAGGTTGCCGGCCGATTAAGTCAAGACTTGGTCCAAGAGGTTCACCCGTTATTTCTATAATCATGGAAAGAAAGACAGGACAATTACCTGGCACTGTAACCGGTGTACACCACGGGGAGCATACCTTCCCTCGACACCGATGTCTCTACTGAGACGCCCTGTCCTGAGGCATCATCATTGAAAAAGAAGAAGGTATGGGTACCTAAGGTAGCTGCACCGATATAGTTCAGTGAACCTGCAAAACAAGAAAAAGAACTAGTGCCTGAGATATCTGACATCTTCGCGACAATAGCTAGCGAGATGGAAGAGCAAGTTGAGGATTTCCATCAGGGTCCTCAAGATCTTAAAGTGAGAAAGGAATCGATAATTGAAGAAAAAGTTGAGAAACTCAGGATTTAGATTTCCGAGTTAGCAGGAGAACACGGAGTTTCTATCAATAGTGACAACGAGGATTTTGATTATGGTGATTACTTGGAGGAAGATTTCATGGATGTCCATGTGATCAAAACCAGAGCTACCACATCTGTGCGCGAGGCTCAACCTCATACGGAAGAGAACGTCGTAGATAAGTTGCGTAGGGTTATCCTCTAGGGTTATCCTCCTCAGGGATGAGCAAGTTGTTCTACTGGAGAAAAGAATAGAAGAAATGACTGCAGCTTTGACTGTCATGGCCACCATTCAGGGGCAATCACAAGCACCAAGATTGGCTTCTCCGAAAATTAACCAGCCAGAAATCATACACATCGCAGTTGAAAGAAGGGAGGCTACTTCGACAGACAAAGAAGAATAATCGAAGAAGGATTCTCCATCAAGTGCCATGCCAGAAAAAGAGTTCAAGCAAATGGTTGAGCAAGTACGGGATGCCTTAACCCAGTCTAAGGGCGGTGCATCAATTTTAAAGGGTAGACCTTATCGGGAGGAATTTGATGCCGTGCCCTTCACCAAGGGCTTTGTAACCCCAAACTTCAAGATATTCGATGGGACTGGGAATCCCAGACAAACATAGCACATTTTTGAGCCAATTGTGGAAACACAAAGAATAGCGAAGCTCTACTCTGTCAACAGTTCGTTAGTAGCCTGTCAGGGATCACTTTTGACTGGTACGTTGACTTGCCCAATGGGTCAGTTAAAACATTTTCTGAGTTGGAACAGTTATTTGTGAAAAGATTTGCTGGAGCGCAGCATCATGTGTCTATTGGAGAACTCATGATGGAGAAGCAGAAGCCTAGTGAAACCTTGGCAGACTATATTTTGAGGTGGATAAACCTTAGCATGAAATGTGAACCTCAGCTACAGGAACATCAAGCAATTGAGATTCTACTCAAAAGCATTCATGGGCCAGTAGCTTTCATGCTTAAGGGACTCACCATCAAATCCTTCGAGAAGCTACTCAGTAAAGCCAGCAGTCTGCAAGAAGAAATGAAGCACATGAAAAGGCTAAGGTAACCAGAGTATTCGAAAAGAAATCAGGGGTAGTTGCAATTGTCGACAAAGGGAAGCATCCAATAAAGATATATGCAAAAGATCATAGTCAGTCTTCATCGCAGTACCCTAAAAAACAAAGCAGTCAATCCAACCAACGACCGTCTCAGGAGGGATCACCCCGAACAACGGGTAAAAGAATATCCTTGTTGGAGCCACAAAAAGTTGTTTACTCCTTCATAGATGAAGCTGTACCTAAGATATTCAAAATTTTGACGAAGAAATCAGCTTTCAAACTGCCTGATCTGAATAAACCTGAAGAAGTGGATAAGAAGAATGAACCGAATTTATGCCCGTACCATCGGTTGCTTGGGCACACTATTGACAAGTGTTTCGTCTTTAAAGATTGGCTCGAGAAGAGCCTTAAGGAAGAGAATATTACAATCCTGAAGGAATATTTGAGAGAACCTGAAAAGGGTTCCGTAAACATGATTTCAGCTGAGCCAATCTCCCCAATTGATCCATATGTCGGAACAGATGGATGGAGTACAACTTGGGATGAACTCAAGAAGGTCCTCAAT
>NW_018219702.1:8738-9543 GCF_001263595.1 Phalaenopsis equestris | reverse complement strand
AGTTTTATCATTGAGAGAAAATTCAGAGGTAACTTTTACAGACGAAGACTTGCTGCTCGGTGCCGCCGACCACAACCGTCCGCTCTACATCTCCGTCGACATTGGCAGATTTGTGTTATCCAGATTTTTAGTGGATCCTGGAGCATCTCTTAACTTGATGAGTCTACGAACGTTAGCATATTTGGACTTCGATGTTCAGGAACTCATCCCCGATAAGATGATGTTAAGAGGATTCAACCAAAAGGGATAAAGGGCCCTTGGATCAATCTCATTACTTATGAAGGTTGGAGAACTTGTAACAACCGTTAAATTTCACATCATCGTGCCGAGACCTCTTTTAATGCTTTGTTGGGTCGACCGTGGATTCATGAGCATAACATGGTTCCATCATCCCTACATCAATGCATTAAATACCGCAAAGATGGTCAACAAAAATTGCATCAAGGGAGACCTACAACCGTTTTCAGTGCATGAAGTTGGTATCCATGAAGATGCTGCCTAATACACGCCTCCAAAGAAGACTGTCTTCTAGCGCGAAATTTTGAAAAACAAAGACAAAGATTCAGAGGGATCACAAAAAGAAGGCCATACAACTCTGCTTCAACAACCTTCTACCACTCCCTTACATCGAGTTCGTGGAGGTTTTTCTAGTTCACGCACCCGAGGTCGAGGCCGGGGACGTGGACAAAGAAAGATCAATCTAATTGTTAAACGGACTAGGCCAACTATCAACATTGGTGATGAAGACAGTTCTGAAGATGAGGTAATGATGACAAAACAAAAGAAGCCTCAGTACGAGATATCC
>NW_018219702.1:5824-8516 GCF_001263595.1 Phalaenopsis equestris | reverse complement strand
GATATAGAGGATGACTCTGCTGATCAATCAATAGAGGATGCTCCGCCAGAATTTGAGGAAGAAATTAAATCCACTATCAATGAATTGAAAGAGATTAACCTCGGGACTAAAGAACGACCCCGGCCCATATTTATAAGTTCTCTACTTAATGACAAAGAATCTGCAGAACTGATCAAACTATTAGCAGAATTCAAAGATTGCTTCGCATGGAGCTATGATGAAATGTCAGAACTGTCAGCAGAGGTTGCAGTCCATAAACTTGGGGTGGACAAGAATATAACCCCAGTAAAACAAGCTCCCAGGAGAATGCACCTCAAAATAGAACAAGTCATCGTCGAGACATCGCCGAGGTAAAGAAATTGATAGATGCCAGCTTTGTTAAAGAAGAGCAGTACCCCGCGTGGTTAGCCAATATTGTACTGGTTTAAATGAAAAATGGACAGATCCGTGTTTGCGTCGACTTCAGAGACTTGAACAAGGCATGTCCAAAAGACGAGTTTCCACTACCTATACCAGAAATGATGGTGGATATTGCTTCAACACATGAGATTTTATCCTTTATGGACGGATCGTCAAGGTATAACCAAATCAAGATGGCTCCTGAAGATGCAGCGCTTACAGCTTTCAGAACACCGATTGGAATCTTCTGCTACACAGTGATGTCGTTCGGTCTAAAGAAGGCCGGAGCAACATATCAGCGTGCAATGACGAAGATCTTTGACGTCCTCATCAACAATAGGACGTTAAACAATATTTAATGACACCTCCTATTTTGGCAGCCCCTATCCCAGGAACACCGTTGATACCTTATACCACGGCTTTGGATGACTCTCTTGGAGCCCTCTTAGCCCAAGTCAATGAGGAGGGAAAAGAAAATGCTCTCTACTACTTGAGTCGTCGTCTAATAGCGACGTAGGTAAGGTATCCGGCTATTGAGAAGCATTGTCTAGCACTAATTTTTGCAGCTCAAAAGCTTAGACATTACATGCTTTCTCATAAGATCACCCTAATTTCAAAAGTTAATCCATTGCAATATTTGATGACCCGACCAACACTCTCCGGACGTTTAGCGAGATGGTCAATGATCTTATTGCAATTTGATATTACCTTTGTGCCCCTCCGTGCTATCAAGGGATAGATTTTGGCAGATTTTCTCGCTGCACACCCTCTGCCAGCTGGGTCCTCTCTCAACGACGAGTTACCGAACGAGCAGATACTACAGATGGAATTTTCCAGTGCGCAGCGCTGGGATATGTACTTCGACGGTGCTTCATCAGCAAGGAAATCTCTGGGAAATGTACTTTGACAGTGCTTCATCAGCTAGAAAAGAAAAAGGCTCAGACACAGTTATGTCAGGCAAAGCAGGGATCAGTTTAATCTTTATCATGCCAGATAAGGGTATGTTGAGGTTCTTATACCACCTGACCGAGCCGTGCACCAAAAACGAAGCAGAATACGAAGTCTTAATCACAAAGTTGGAGTTAGCAATTTCAATGGACATATATTTCCATCTACGGCGACTCTCAACTTGTCTAATTTTGAAATCAAGACTAGCAGAATACCACTGTTATGCGATGAAGCTGCTGGAGCAAATTCCCAATGTGACTTTCTATCGGATTCCTTGGGGAGAAAATGCCCATGTTGATGCACTAGCAAAACTCGCTAATGAATTTGCATGTCCCCCGGAGGATTCCATTGAAATCACGGTGCAAGGAAGACAAGTCTTGTCTCGGAGCGACTTCAAAGCTCTACACAAGCTTGGAAAAGAAGAAACAATAAATGCAGTTGCAGGCAATAACGAAGATTGGTGCAAGCCATTAATAGAACATTTGCGTACTGGAAAGCTGCCAGAAGACAAGTCTGAGGCACACCACATCACAAGAAGGGCCATGTCCTATGCCCTGGTGGGAAATGTTCTCTACAGAAGATAGTTCGACCAAATGTGGCTACGGTGTTTGAGCAAAGCCGAGACACAGATTATTTTCAAAGAAGTACATGCCGGATTGTGTGGCGCTCACCAGTCGGGACCAAAAATGAAAATGAAGATTAAAAGACTCAGATATTATTGGCCAGCAATGATGTCCGATTGAGCCAGAAGATGTCACCAATGCCAAGTGCATGGGGTGGTCTTACACCAGCCTCCGAATGTGCTACACCCAATTTTTGTCGCGTGGTCATTCGAGTGTTGGGGCACAGATATAATAGGTCCGATAGACCCTTCATCTTCTAAAGGACACAGATTCATACTTGTCGCTACAGATTACTTCTCCAAATGGGAAGAGGCAGTACCGTTACGCGAGGCACAACACGTCCTTTAATTTTTTAAAAGCCAAATCGTCTACCGTTTCAGAGTACCGCGAAGAATAATCTCTGACAATGGGATAGCTTTCAAAAGCACAAAAATCAACAATTTCGTCAGAAGACATGGGATAGATTGGAAATGCTCTATAATTTACTATCCCAGAGCACATGTTCTTGCTGAAGCTTTCAACAAGAGACTGATACAGATTTTGAAGAAAACATTGGACGAGAATAAAAGGGATTGGCATAACAAACTGTTAGAAGCCCTGTGGGCCTACCGAACGACTTTCAGGACTCCCACTCAGTGTACACCTTATATGCTCGTGTATGGGACCGAGGCTGTGCTACCGCTAGAGGTCCAGACACCATCTCTCAGAGTCGCCATTGCCAA
>NW_018219702.1:5226-5588 GCF_001263595.1 Phalaenopsis equestris | reverse complement strand
GTTTGTACAAGAGGAGCCTACCAGTTAGTGGACTTCCGGGGCGAAAGACCCATGCTACCGATAAATGGACGTTACCTGAAAACCTATTACGCAGCCTGATGTCGCTTACCTCTGCGTGCCTTTTCTTGCTTCAGAACTTTGAAACCTTGATTGTTCTTAGGGTTATCTATATGGCCATATGTCCACGACAGGGTCCAAATTTTGTAATTAATCTCATGTTTAATGAAAATTTTCAGAAAATTTTTGAACTTTACACGTTCTCTTTTTTACTTTTGGATTTAAAAATTCCATTAAATTAAAACAAAACTCACACATAAAATGAGTAGTCCTTTTCACCAAAACAAACTGAAATTTACTTTAAT
>NW_018219702.1:4093-4811 GCF_001263595.1 Phalaenopsis equestris | reverse complement strand
AGAGCTGAGAGAGACTTCTGCCAGCCTGCCCACTACAGATGAAGAATCAGAATTTCTGACAGGATCAGCTGTACCCCCAGTCCCAGATATCTTGTGCAGAGGTTGCCCGACATGCAACGTCGAGATACCAGCCAGGACATCAGTCACAGGCGCATTTGTAGAATGCCCGGATTTCAATGTACTACATCTACAACGTTTCAGTACCTTAGAAGAGTACACTGCAAGCACCAACGAGTCTGAGACTCCAGATTTTGTGGCAAACGTGCCGTATGTCCCACTGGGGACAGATCAATGCGCACCGTGGAGCCCAGGATCGTACATCCCGCTTGAGGCTGAATCTCATATTCTGGATTAGCTAGCACCAGTTTGGATTTCCGCTGAGGCCCGGAGGAAAGAACGCCCCAGACAACTGCCAGCTCCCGGTATGGTGGAATATTACAAAATAATCAAGTAAACTAAAAGAGAATTTGAATTCTATGAATAGGTCCAGGGAAAGTTTATCAACATATTGGATGGAGCTATATACCAGGGTTTTCTCTAAAACTGATGAAAGAAGCATCCTGGACTGCATCTTCGATTTGAGAGATAAAGGTCGAGCGGGCCTTCTCATGGAAAGAACATATTCTGAGCCGAAGAAATGGAAGCAAGGAAAAGGAAGAATCCCCATCCAGTGCGGATGTTGCTACAATTTTACAAATGACAGACAGGGGAATCCACC
>NW_018219702.1:2882-3391 GCF_001263595.1 Phalaenopsis equestris | reverse complement strand
GGGAGCTCTAATCCTGGAGCATGACTCAGAAGGTCTGCTTGATCAAGAGCTCAATATACCAAGCGCAGAAGACTCACTTGCTTTCTTTTAACAAGCATGACATGTATTTTACGTAATCAGTCTATGATGTACTCATATCTTGAGAAGACTCTCAATGCATTACAGCGCGTGTTACATGATGTACTCTTTTTGAAGCATTAGCCTATGTTTGATCTGTTGCATCCTTATTGAAGCAGATTAATGAAAATTTCTCTCGTGTTGCGCCTTCTTGTCAATTGCCTTTTTGTGCGATGGATGAAAGCCGGGGAGTTCTAATGAACAAAGAACGAAACGACAAATTTTCAAATAAAACACAAATAAAAGATAATTGTAACAAAACAAATTTCTCTTGAAAATCAACCAATTGAAATTAAAACTTAAAAACAACACATTTTTGAAAAAACAGTTGTGACAAAAATAACAAGAAAATAAAACAAACTTGTTGAGTGGATACTTCCGTTTTCGGAGTT
>NW_018219702.1:0-2736 GCF_001263595.1 Phalaenopsis equestris | reverse complement strand
TAGGAGCTCATCCTATTGCAATCTTTTAAATCAAATTCTAGAGGTTAAAGATTTCACATCCGATTCCGCGTTGCTTTAGGAGCTCATTCTATTGCAATCTTTCAAATCAAACTCTAGAGGTTGAGGATTTTATATCTGATTCTGCGTTGCTTTCGGAGTCCCTCCTATCACAATCTTCCGAATCAGTACTAAATTTCTAATTCTTCACATTTGAGGTCGGACCCTATATTCTGACACCTTCGTTTGAGAATTGACTTACGTTTCGATTCTCATTCTTGAATCAGTTCTACCTTTCTGATTCTTTACATTTGAGGTCAGACCCTATATTCTGACACCTTCGTTTAAGAATTGACCTACATTTCAATTTTCAGTTTCGAATCAGTCCTAAATTTCTGATTATTCATAGTTGAGGTCAGACCCTATATTCTGACACCTTCGTTTAAGAATTGACCTACATTTCAATTTTCAGTTTCGAATCAGTCCTAAATTTCTGATTATTCATAGTTGAGGTCAGACCCTATATTCTGACACCTTCGTTTAAGAATTGACCTACATTTCAATTTTCAGTTTCGAATCAGTCCTAAATTTCTGATTATTCATAGTTGAGGTCAGACCCTATATTCTGACACCTTCGTTTAAGAATTGACCTACATTTCAATTTTCAGTTTCGAATCAGTCCTAAATTTCTGATTATTCATAGTTGAGGTCAGACCCTATATTCTGACACCTTCGTTTAAGAATTGACCTACATTTCAATTTTCAGTTTCGAATCAGTCCTAAATTTCTGATTATTCATAGTTGAGGTCAGACCCTATATTCTGACACCTTCGTTTAAGAATTGACCTACATTTCAATTTTCAGTTTCGAATCAGTCCTAAATTTCTGATTATTCATAGTTGAGGTCAGACCCTATATTCTGACACCTCGGTCCTTATACTCTGACTCTCCTTTTTTTTGAGTCGATATTTGAATCTCAATTCCCATCTTGGGGTCAACACTTACATTTTGACTCCCATCCTTTAGAAATCTTTGAAATTTCATAACTCAAAATTCACTCTCCGATCCCTAGCAAGAGTCCCTACTCCAGAGTCTTTACCCTTTGATTTCAACCAGACGATCACCTGCTAATTCCCCAGCAGAAACAAATCGCACACGCAACTCTACACGAACTTCTGGGTCTGCTGACTTAGATGTCAGTATTGGTTTTGGTTGATCTCATCGGTCAACGCTAATACGCGCGGTGTGCTTGCCCAGCACACCACACCTATTGGGGGTCCATTTGTTGACCTCAATTTTGGTTGAGGTTTAGTTCCTCCTCTTGAAAACTAGACTTGGAACCCTCACCATTAGAAATTCTACCCTCTTCTTTACTCAACTTGGAGTTCCACATATTGCTCTCAACCTCTAAATACTTAGTAGGTGGGGTCACTCTAGGGAAACTCAAGATGAGTCACCCTTAGGATTGCTGAACCTTAGGGTTGACCCTGGGTCTTGGTATGGAGCTAAGACATTCACTACACCCATCTACACCCACATTAACTCACAACCCTGAACTCAAACTTCTAGTCTAGGTCCCTTGATCTTTTGGGATACTCATGTAGATGGTCCCCGAAACCTACTAGCCCTAGGGCTATGGTTTGGCTAAGACCACTATGTAGAGGACCCAAAATGGGGTTCTCATTGGTCCATGGCTTATTGGTGATGATTGGTGCCTCAACTTTATCAAAATACCCATCTTGGTTTTTTACCCCTAACACACCCCCAAATTACCAAAATACCCCTCTTGGGCTCAAAATTTCAAATATTCCAAAAATTCCCAGAAAATTCCAATAAATGTAAAATATTCCCAATTTCATTTGTCTAAACTACCACATGACCCAATTTGGCCAATTTGACCATCTTTAAGCAAAATCCCCAAATTGCCCTTAAAGACCCAAATTTCCCCAAATCCAACTCAAATGTCCACCAATTTGATCTCAATTGACCCGAATTCCAATCCTAAACTCAAATTAAATTTTGATATGACCAAACTAAACTAAATCCAATCTCAATTGATCCAGGATTTGAGCCCAATTTTGATTTGGGTCAAAACCCCAATTTTGACCATATGACTTAATCTCACCGAATTGAACTCATAGCCTAGTCAATTGGCCTGAATTAATGTTGAAAAATCTTTATGACATTCCTATACATCAAAATCAACCATCAATTGACATTGGTGAAGCCTCAAATACATTTGATTTTGGCCTAAATCCAAAATTCCCAAATTTAGCCCCAAATTAGCTAAGTCCCTAAATTTCACCCAATTGATTGACTTAACCTCCAAATTGGCATCCAATTCATGTTGAAAACTCTTCATGAGGTCCCTATTGAAAATTTATATTACAAACCCTATTGAAAATTTATAAAAATCAATTTGGACTTAGCCCAAGGCTAATCCAAGCTAGACTCAAGCCTAGCCCAACATGACCAATTTGATTAAGTTCAAAATTCCCTCAAATTGACCCTCCAATTGAGCTCAAAACCATTTCCATTCTTCACCAAAGTTGTTCCTTGTGATCATTTACACCAAATGAAAAAATTAAATGAACCAATTGACATGGCTAACCTAGTCCAAACCCAAGTTTTGGTCATTTGCACCCACTTGGACCCATACACTAAATGTGATCTAACCACCCTAAGGCCACCAAATTAACTCCACCACAGCCATTAGTTGGACTTAGTGACCAGTCCAAA
>NW_018219701.1:12777-17571 GCF_001263595.1 Phalaenopsis equestris | reverse complement strand
AAAAAGTCTCCTTTTGAAGAAGTTAAGCATGATGAAATTATGAAGAATTGAATTGTGGACTTGTTATTGCCCAGCATGCTTACTTCTTTCTACTAGAAACTTATCCATGGGTAATACATATTGATGAATCAGTGAAGGTTGAAGATCTGCACAGAGGATTTAAATACTTCAATCACGGGAAATTTACGTACATACCATATAACCCTCATGTATTTACATATCCAATACCCAAGTCTTGGAATCAACCTTTATGTCAATCATATGTACTTGTATGCCTAATACCTAAGCTTTGTTTTACATACACGCCACTCAATTCACATGTAATCGCAAATCTAGCACCTAGATTTTTCTCTTTCTTAAATTTTGGATACTTGGTGTGTAAATACATAAGGATTATGCGGTATGCAAGAAATCTTGAGCCTGATTTATTGACGCTTTTGATAGGTTGAAGATGCATTTATTTGGGCTGCACGTACACTGATTTTGGCATGGTCGTATGCAGATATGAAATTTATGGGGATTAAGCTCTTATGGTGAGATGATTTAGGTTTTATCTTTATAAGCTTATTGAAGTTAATTCTCATCTCAAAAGTGAAATTGAGCTTGAATGCTAGATATGTAAATACATTAGCGTACATATTAAATACACTTGACTATTGACATAATTTTAATTATGCACATCTGCACATTTATATGGGTAATCTTTCGTTGAACGGAATTCTCATACCAACTTCTCGGTGTGCTTCTGCAAGGTAAATTCGGACGTGGTCGAAGCGTTAAATAATCGTGGAGCTACCGCTGGACGACATCAAACTTCGCGTCGGTGAGATCTCTTAAGAAAAAGTCATTTTTCAAAATTCAACAACATTTTCAAAATAAAACAGTTTTTTTCAAAAATTCAACAACATTCTCAGAATGAAATTGTTTTTTTTTAAATTTTTTTTAAAATTAAACAACATTTTCAAAACAACAAAACAAAAACAGGCTAGCATTTCGGCGTGAGGAGGAGCTTGCGAGAAGGGGAGGCGAAACAAGTGGGAGGAGCGATTAGGAGAGGGCCGAATGTCGAATGCGGAGAGGCGACCGGGATCTATCGTGAGATGAGGGTCTTTGGTGGCAGAGAGATGCGAGCGGCTTCAGCTTCAATGCGGGGGAGAAAAGTCTGGCAGGGACTGGTACAGAAGGCAAGAGTCGAGCGCGAGGAGCGAGAGGAGAATGCTTTCGGTGTAGAGACCGGAACGAGCCGAAGTTTTCCCTGCTGAGGAAGAGAGGGGAGCGGAATTTGTCGAGAGAGGGGGGAGGCGAAGCAAGCGTGGGTTTATGGGTGAGCGGGATCCACCGAGAGAGGGAGGAGGCAAAGCAGTTGAGTACGGGATTTCGCTGCAGAGAGGAGGCGGTTTCTTTGGCTTCGATCGAGCGAGGAAGAAGCAGGCGGGATGGGGATCGAGGGGTTGAATTCTCAAAGGCAAAAGGAGTTGAATGTCGAGGAGGAGCCGAATTGTATGTTTGTAGTATTCAAAAACGAACGTTACGAGGGATTAGGCGGGGAATTAAACAAATTTCATTCATACAACGGGCTCAATTGGAAAATCTTAACTCTCAATTAAGATGAGATTAAATGGCCCATTGAAATTTGAAATTTTAAATTTCAAAATTGTTTAACCTTTGTTCAGCACGAATCCAGCCCGAGTTGAACTTGGGTTAAGCCCGGGCCCGCGCCTCATTAATTAAAAAAAAAAGTGTATCCATTTTTGTTTTATCTGCTCGTGCGCGGAATCATAGCAATTTGGGTGTCCTTTCTAGCTAAAGTCGACGTTTTGGATGCGTCGGTATGGTGTTTTTTGTCATCCGGAGTCGTTCAAACAAGTTTGACTACAATCAGGCCAATTCAAGTCAACATCGTGCGTGGTGGAGTGAGTGCATAAATTGCGGCATTCGCAAGTGTTTGAATCAAGGAGGGTTCACATATGGTTGTTCGATCCTATAGGAACTTATTTTCGGGTCTTCTACATGTTAGTCTTTCGCCCTTGCAACTAAGAGTTAAGTGCTTGGGACTACCCATGCGAGGTCTGCAAAAAAATGAGTAAGAAGAGGCTTAAAGTTCTATGGGAGGTGGGCTCCATTACTAGTCAGCTAGGATGGTCAACAAGAAACTCCTAAAGCTAGATTCTGAGTTCTAGGAGTAGGAGACTACGACCTCACTGAAAATGATGTCAACAATATATAATAAGTGTTGAGATCACCCCTTTGCCAAATAGGGGCAATAGTCATTTAAGGTGACACGAAGCTCCAAACAAAAAACCTATCATCTAGGTTAAAATCACGTTCATAGCTGAGATCCCGAGATGTAATGTAAACTCAAGTCGTTCATAGCTGAGATCCCGAGATGTAATGTAAAAACCTATCATCTAGGTTAAATTCACGTTCATAGTTGAGATTTCAGCATGTAATGTAAACTCAAGTCGTTCATTTTTGCTAAATGAGGGACAGATATTTTAAACATTCTCACACATTTAAATAAAAATCGTGCTCAAAACAGAGACTATTCAGCACCCTGAACATTCAAGCCCCTTCTTAGTCAGATAGGGGCCCGTCCTTTTTGGGCTGACATCATCCTCATGGTCGAGATCGTCAAGTAACTCAGGTGACATTATACTTTATGTCAAGATCCCTGAGAAGATGTTCAAGTTGCCAATGATAATGATGTCTTCAATTTGACAATCCAGAAAGCAATAAGTTTCAAACAAGATGTATAAGATAATTCTAAAGGTCAAAGGTTTGCCTTCAAAACTCGTTAAGATTTAAAATGTTATGTGAGAAAATTTGTGAAAATTTAACAAGCTTCGGGAATTAAGTTTGAGAAGTATAAATCCTATTTTGCTTAAGTAAAGGACTCGGGCTGAGACCTGACTCAACAAGTTGAAATGTGGTTGAGTTGCAGGCTTTTATCTTCACTATGGAAGCCAATGTTGCAGTGAAATACCTCGTTTGTCAGTCTGAGGATGAAAAATCAAAATATTATTTATCGCTCGAGTCTAGAACTCAAACGAAAGCAGGAAACATCAAGCTAGAATGTGACTGAGTTGTTGGCTTCTCTTTCACTCAATAAGCCAAGGTCGTAGTGAAAAGCCCCATTTTTTAGTTTGTTCACAACAAAGGATAAGACCATTTATCACTCAAGTCTAGGACTCGAACGGAGGACGAACTCGACAAGCCAAGATGTGGTCGAGTTGTCGGCTTCTTTCTTCAATCCACAAGTCAAAGCCGTAGTGAAAAGCACCATTTTTCAGTTTGTTGACAACAAAGCATAAAACTATTTATCATTCAAGTTTAGGACTCGAACGGATGCCGGATTCGACAAGCCAAGATGTGACCAAGTTGTTGGTTTTTCTCTTCACTCAAGAAGCTAAGGCAAGAGCCATGTTTGTCAGTTTGATAATGACAAAGCCCAAGAAAATTTATTGTTCAATTCTAGGACTAAAGTGGAAGCCGGACTCATCAAGCCAAGATGTGATTGAGTTGTTGACTTTTTTCTTCACACAAAAGGCCAACGTCATAGTGAAGAGCCCCGTTCGACAATATAACGACAACAAAAAGTATAATTCCATCCAACTTAACCAGGTCAAGCAATCAAGATTCATCAATTTTTCTCACTTGATCTAAGAATAAAGATAGGCGTCGGGCCAGTCAAGAGCAACTTTCTTCAATAAGTCTGAACAAATATTAAGCACCGACTGAAGAAACTCCACTCTTCTTCAACAAATTCGATGCAATGTGAAGCATAAAACCAAAGAAGCTAACTCAAGCTTTGCATCAAACTCAAAGTTGGCAAGAAATTTTTCTTCTCCAACAAGACACAAGAACTGCATATATTTACCTGGGTCGACATCGAGCTCTAAGCTTGGATCCACAAATATATTCAATTAGCAGCAAATATGGTTGAGTCGCTTACGGCTCTCTTCACTCAACAAATCATAAAAACAGACGTAGTGAAGAAGCCCATATTTTGTCCATCTAATGACAATAGTTGTCTTACTAAAGCTTATTCAGACTAATAAGTTAATTGATTCAAATCTTAATATTTCCTCAACAGATTGAATGAGGCAAAATCAGTAGATGAGCCTCGTTTAAACCCCGTAGGTGGAGGCGTTATCAAATTTATGTTAGCAGGATGTGTTTATAGTCATTTCTCACTCCCCAATAAGTCAAGAATAATTGAATGAATGATATCATTAATCCCCACCGGAAGAGGTCATCAAATGTAAGCTAGTAGGAGGCAATTTCAGTTGCTCCTCACTCTCCTTTAATAAATAGCTCGTGGAGTTTTCTATGGGAGAAAAGATGCAGGAAGTTACATTTGATAATTGAAGCACAAGTGATTCTGGCCTTGGTGATATTATCAGACAGTGTCATGGAATAAACGATATATGAAATAGTGTGACCCTCACTAGAAGAGCTTCAGGATTCTCGAAACTTCAATTTACCCTCTAGGTTGTCATTATTGAGAGTAGTCTAGCATGTCATCACTTAAGATAAAAATAAAAAAAATTTTAACAATTTAGAAATGCCTTATGGAGTAAACTGGATGATAAGTTTCAGTACCGACAAATGATCAGACTGGAAGGTTGAGCCCAGCGTTGGAAATCTTCCTAGATATTTTGTGAGAAAGAACATTTGGTAGTCGGATCCAGCTCCTAAAGAAAAAGAAATTAGTCTCTCATAATGTCGGTCGTTTTAACTTCGTAATTTGAAAAAAAGTGATGATTGTGATTTTAAAAATAATTTAAATATGAA